>NW_017619641.1:407500-644908 GCF_001879475.1 Ipomoea nil | reverse complement strand
TAACTCCACAACTCCAAATATTATTTAAGCTTTTCATGGTAGTTCATCTGAACCATTAACTCTCATTACTATTGATGGTTTTTGGGTTTTCGGGCCCAAGGAGGTCCAACACAACCTATAGCTGGTGGATACACCTTTCACGAAAGGGTTTGAGTCTTAGTAAAATATGATGCCTAATAGTACTTGTCTATTCCCTCTCCGGGTCTGGATTCTGTATCATACAATGGTGGAGGAGCCCTTTTATAGTGGCTCCTCCTCTACCGTCTTAAAGGCTCATGATGGCCGACTTAAAGGTACATTCAATGCGCCGAGCCGTTGGGCGACGTTACAGACTCTGCCAACGGCTCTCTTTGGCTAGTAACTAGCGGACCGAGCCCGGCCTTTAATGCCTCAACTGTGCTGAAGGCTCCCTCAACGGCTCTCTGGACCGAGTCCTCTCCTAGGTCGGGCCTGGGCCGACTCCTCGTCCCCGTCTGGTATTGGGCCGTCCTTCCGGTCTCTGAACTGGGCCTCCCTCTTTGGACCTGGGCCGAGTCCTGGACTCGGCCCATGCATTCTTTCTGGGCCTCTTTTCTTGGGCCGGGGTTCTCACCCCATCAACTAGTCCCTCACTTTTCCATACCCGGTCCACCAACCTGGGTTTGAAAAGTAGTAACCCTCTCCTGCTTACCGAATCCGTGCCTTGAATGACTCAGGATTGGCCCAGATTATTCGCTATCTCCCGGATCTCGCGGACCGTTCTGATCTCCTCGGCCTGGCCTGACACCTATAAATGACCTTGGCCGCTCTTTTCTTAACTTACTAATCCCTCATGGGTCGCTCACCACTGAAAGGGAAGCAGATTGATTTTGGGTCGCCCCGGCGCCCTTTGCCTTTGAAAACGGACTCGCCTGAGAGGGAGCCTAAAAGGAAGGCTCCCATCCGACTTCACAGAGATCACCTGCTGGCGCCGCCTCTATGGCTCTTCCTCCGCCGACTCCTGCTCGTCGCGAAGTCGCTCCGACTTCTCGCCCTTTCTCCTCCTCCGGGGTCTGCTCGAGTAACTTCCCCAGGCGGGACCGTTGTTACCGTGCCTGTCCCAGAGCAGTTGACCTTTCGTATGACCTTTTCTATTCCTCTAGATGACCTGGACGGTCCGGTTACCGGGTTAATGAACGAGGAAGACTTCACTCGTTATCAAGAGATGTACCCGGATGATGAAGAGCTGGTTGTGCCGCCGCTCATGCCGGCGTTCTGGGATTCGCTTTGCCCACCCTCTCCTGGGCCATCGAAGGGTTCTTTGGAAGCGGCTCCTCCTCGCCGAGTGAGTGATCTTTGTGAACTGGGGTCGGCCGGATTCTCTAGAGGGTAGTTCTGTTAGGAGCACTTGCTTACTCTGTAATAAGCTCCTTGTAACCTGCACCTTCTTTTTATAATAAAATATTTCCGGCCTTCAGTTTTTCTCTTTTTCAGTATATTTAGTGCACTCGTCCGCCTCAATTGTCGAGGAGTCGACTGCGATGTCGAGTCCTCCTTCCGCTTGACACCTGTAAATCTCGCTTCCCTGGGCGAGCCAGGCTTTTTCCAGTTTAGCGTGCGAATCTCACCCTTCCCGAGCTAATTGGATGGGATTAATCTCTGACAGAGATTCACGCTGCCCGTCTAATCCGGCTCAGTTATGTCAGTTATGATTCCCTCCGTGATTTGCGCCTCGGTCGCTGCTCTCTCGAGGCTCTATATAAGGGCTTTTGGTAGCTCTGTGCTTTTCTCACCATTTCATACCTCAAAAAACCTCAAGCTATGAGCTTCAGGGACGGTGATCGTCGTTGGTCCCTCCGTAATAAGGAGCGTGCCCGGCAGGAGGAGCTCCGGCGGAAGAGGGCGGCTAGCGGAGGTTACCTGGTAGGCGACTCCGCTTCTGATCCCATCGTGGTGCCTCCTGACATACTTGATCCGATGGTCGTGGACCCGGAGGAGGACGAGATGGTGCCCATGGTAGAGGATCCGGAGCCAGAGGGGGACCTAAACTGGGAGGCTCCTCCGCTTTTTGGCGTGGCCATGTCGCCGAGTGCTCTGGAGAAGCCTCTGCAGATGGTCGTAGATGGGAAGCCTGCCGTGTATCTGGATGAACTGCCCGAGCCCGAGCCTGAGCCGAGTCCATTGGCCTTTCCGCCTCATCACTATTTGGAGGTCCGGAGCCGGTGCGTCATGCGGAGGAGGAGGAAGTTAAGCCCTAAGCCTGTCTTTTCTGTGTAATGTCTATAGCCGAGTCCTCGGCTTTGTACCCCTGTCTTTATGGAATAAAATCTCGTTTTTACTTTTTGGACCCTGGTTTTTGTGTGTTCCTTTGGCCGACTCCTGGTCGTTATGACCGACTCATAAACTTTGTCCGACTAAGTCCCGTGGGTGGGGGACTCGGCAAATTTCGTCGGCCGATCTTGCAACCTGAAGCTCGTCCGGGCCTCTTTATTTGGCCGGACCTGGCCGGGTCACTTCTAGAAACTTCTAGCGTGATCTGGATGGGCCCCATACCTTTTTCCTTGATGGGCCTTTGGTCTGGCAGGCCGGGTCATCGTCACTCAGCCTTGGCCTAGGGTAGACGCGCCGCTTGCAGGCTAGCCCTAGGCCTGAACCGTCGTTCCGCCCATCGAGGCATTAAATGCGGCGTCCCTTCGACGTCTTGTCGCCTCCGATTCCTCCACTACGGAGGCGCCGCGTGGCAGCCTCTTGGACTTCTCTCTCCCTTTAAAAGGCCTTTTCCTTCCATTCTTCCTCTTTAATTCTCCTACCAAGCTTCTGCTTCTTTCATCGCCTTCCCAGCCTCAACTTCAATCTGTAAGTAATGTCTTCCTCTTCTCATTCTTCTTCTTCCTCCCGCCGGCCGTCCTTTGACAACCCGGCGGGGACTTCTCCGTCGTCCTCTTCTTCTTCTTCCGTCGTCCGCCGCCTGGAAATGCCGGCGGACTTCCAGGCGGTGTCTTCTTCTTCCCTCTTAGCCCCTTCTTCTTCTGGGGCGGCCACTCCGATGAGCCCAGCCCCGTTAACTACGGTGGCGGCTTTGCCGGGCGGCGTTATACGGCCGCGAGGCAAGTTTGACTCGGTTGTCCGGCCGTCCGGTCTTCCATCGTCGGCCACAGCGGCGGACCTGGATATGGCCCGCTTTCTGCTTGGCCCTTCGGCCATGGTCGTCGCGGCGGAGGGCCGGCTTATCCACGACCCGCCGGAGGGTTTTGTGGGTATCCATTTGCACTCGGTTGCATTCGGCTTCCGAGTGCCCCCACACCCATTTCTTTCGCTTCTCTTCCGGCATTATAACTTGGTCCCGGGCCAGTTAGTGCCTAACTCTCACCGACTCCTGACCAGCTTCATCAATCTCTGCATTGGTGGAAGTGCGAGCCAGATTTGGACCTATTCCGGTACCTCTTTACCGTGAACAAGGTCGGCTCTCACTCGCCCGGCTTTATCCAAGTCGCCGCCCGTCCGGGACGTCAACTTTTCGAGGGGTTGTCCGACTCGATAAAGGAGTGGAAGCCCCTTTATTTCTTCGTCCGACCTCGCTCCTCTTCCTTCACCTTTCCGACCCTTTGGCCGGCGACTCTTTTCAAGCCCTGCTCTCGGCGCGCCGTCTTTACGGAGGATGCTGTCATGGGCGGCGACTTCTTGAAGGGCTTCGGGCCGTACTCCGTTAAGTACTGGTCTCGAGTCCGGGCCATGGCCAAGCATGGCCTTCTGCCGGAGGGCGCCGCCACCATAGGTAGCGTCTCTTTCCTCTTCCTTCTCGTCTTGCTTTTTGTTTTCCACGGGAACACTCACAAGTGAGTGTATTTCTTTTACAGGTCCGTACGACTCCGATACCTCCAGCTCCGGCGAAGCAATCGAACCGACTCCTGAGATGGCAAACAGGGCGGAAAAGATGAGGCGTCGCCTGACGCAACGTTCCACAGGTCCGGCCGCTGCGTCCTCATCTCAGCCATCGCCGGCGGTCCGGCCGACTCCTGCGTCTTCCCACAACGTGGTCGACCTCACACCTTCGCCCGTGGTATCGCCCAGTCGGCAGCCGCCTCCTCCCTCTACTGAGAGTCCGAGCTCCAAGCGGCCTGCTGAGCCTACGGAGGGGCCGGCTCCGAAGAGGATCAGGCTGTGCCATGAGGTGGACGAGGACGCCCAAATCTGGATGGGCAACACCTCCGTTCGCAAGTGGTGCAAGGATGTCCTTTTGCCAAAGGATGTGGAGTCGACCCGTGCTCTTGGCGACGGGTTCATCATCGAGGCTTTGCTCCGGCAGTCGTATCGCGTAAGTGTCACTCATTCGGCCTTTCCCTCTGTTTACTCTCATTTCTTTTCTTTTCTGTTCGACTGACGGCTGGGTGTGCAGGACCTCGCCCTCCAGATGGAACTGGGCAATCGGTTCCAGGGCTTTAGGAACGATATGCGGGCCATGACCGCCAAGCAGCGCCAGACAGAGGAATCTCTTCTGGAAGAGCAGGCAAAGCAACTCAAGATGGTGGAGGTGCACAACGCCGAGCTGCTGAGGGTCACCCGTCAATGGGAGGAGGAGAAGGGCAAAGTGGCCACGATCGCCGCGACTTCCGTCGCAGATTATAAGAAGTCGGCGGCCTTCGAGGCGGATGTGCAGGCGGCGGTGGCAGCTCGAAGGAGAGAGGTGGCCAAGGAGTGGCTGGCGACCCCGGAGGGCGATGACTTCCTCCTCGACCTGGGCGAGCGAGATTACCGCCTCGGCTTTCGCGAGGCGCAAATGGAGATTCACGCCACCTTGTTGGCCCGCGATCCTTCGTTCACTCCCGAGAGCTGGGGCCTCAAGCCGGTGCTGGACGCTGATGGGCCGACTGCGCCTACTGACCCGGTGACTCTTCCTGCGGCGACGCCTCCAGAGCTTCCCGAGTCCCTTCCTCAGGCGGAGGATCCTTCCTCTGCTCCCCTTGCTGGGCCATCGGCGGGGGCGCAAGTTGAAGGGGTCGCCGTCGATACCCCCTCCACTGTAGTCTAGGGTCTTTTTAGAATAGACCTTCTTTTGTAAGGGCTGGCCTCCTTATCGGTCGTATTTTAATAAAGAAACAGTTTTTTCATCTCTTTTCACGGAATTTGTCCTTGGGCTTTTTTAATATCGGCATTCTTCTAAGGCTTCGAACTATGCTTTTCCCTCGCCGAGCTCCTCAGTCAAGGCGGCTCATTCACGCTTCCTCCGAGAAACGACTAAGGGCTTGGGCTCTTGTCTCCCAGCTCTTTCTCGCCGAGTCCCTTAGTCGAGGCGACTCCTTTCAGCTTTTCTTTCGGAAACGACTAAGGGTCTGGCCCTTGTTTCCTATCTTTCTCTCGCCGAGTCCCTCAGTCGAGGCGACTCCTTTAGGCTTTTTCTGTTCTCAGAAACGGTTTAGGGTCAGTGCCCCGTTGTTTCTATATATATACTTGCCGAGTCTCTCAGTCGAGGCGACTCCTTTTGGCTTTTTCACGGAAACGTCTAAGGGTCTGGGCCCTTGTTTCCTATCTTTCTCTCGCCGAGTCCCTCAGTCGAGGCGACTCTTTTAGGCTTTTTCTGTTCTCAGAAACGGTTTAGGGTCAGTGCCCCGTCGTTTCTATATATACTTGCCGAGTCTCTCAGTCGAGGCGACTCCTTTTGGCTTTTTCACGGAAACGTCTAAGGGTCTGGGCCCTTGTTTCCTATCTTTCTCTCGCCGAGTCCCTCAGTCGAGGCGACTCCTTTAGGCTTTTTCTGTTCTCAGAAACGGTTTAGGGTCAGTGCCCCGTCGTTTCTATATATACTTGCCGAGTCTCTCAGTCGAGGCGACTCCTTTTGGCTTTTTCACGGAAACGTCTAAGGGTCTGGGCCCTTGCTTCCTATCTTTCTCTCGCCGAGTCCCTCAGTCGAGGCGACTCTTTTAGGCTTTTTATGTTCTCAGAAACGGTTTAGGGTCAGTGCCCCGTCGTTTCTATATATACTTGCCGAGTCTCTCAGTCGAGGCGACTCCTTTTGGCTTTTTCACGGAAACGTCTAAGGGTCTGGGCCCTTGCTTCCTATCTTTCTCTCGCCGAGTCCCTCAGTCGAGGCGACTCCTTTAGGCTTTTTCTGTTCTCAGAAACGGTTTAGGGTCAGTGCCCCGTCGTTTCTATATATACTTGCCGAGTCTCTAGGGACGATTGACTGCAACCCACGCACTTTTATTCAGATTTCTTGAAGTCTTTGAGTTCATACATGGCCTATCATGGGCTACTGATAAAACCTCTTCAAATGTGCTGCATTCCATATACGGTCTACAAGCTTGCCTTCCATGGTCTCTAACTTGTAAGTTCCGGCCCGAACTACGGTCGCGATGCGGTACGGTCCTTCCCACTTGACCGCGAGCTTGCCTCCTTCGGTGGGCTGGCTGGCTTGTCGATCCCGCAGCACTAGATCGCCAACCTGGAAGGTTCGCGGGCGAGTTCTGCGGTCGCGGTATCTTTTCACTGCCTGCTGGTACTCAGCCATTCGCGCACTCGCGGCTTCCCTTCTTTCTTCTAGAAAATTTTTCTCAATCTGCAGGCTCTCCTCATTTGCTGCGTCCGAGTAGGTGCGAACCCGATGGGTGGGTTCGACCACTTCGACGGGAATCTTGGCCTCAAAGCCGTATGCGAGCGAGAACGGACTCTCTCCCGTCGCTCGCCGCTGGGTAGTGCGATAGGCCCAAAGGACTCGATCAAGCTCGTCCGCCCAGTTTCCTCGGACGTCTTCGAGTTTCTTCCGGACCCCATCGACCAGGGTTCGGTTCACATTCTCCACCTGTCCATTTGCCTGGGGGTAGGCCACCGATACCTTGGTATGCTTGATACCGTGTCGGCGGCAGAATTCGGCGAATGCCTGGCAATCAAACTGTCGCCCGTTATCGCTGACGATGTGCTCGGGCAAACCGTAGCGACAGATCACCTTTTTCCACAGAAAACGTCGACACTGGTACTCGGTGATGGTAGCCAGGGGTTCCGCCTCGACCCACTTGGTGAAGTAATCGATGGCCACGACACAAAACTTCAATCCTCCCGGGGCGACGGGTAATGGTCCCAACAGGTCTATTCCCCATTTGGCGAAGGGAATGGCCGTGGTGACCGGTGTATAGAAGGTGGCTGGCCGAGTGTCTTTCCTGGCGAATGCCTGACAAACGCCACATTTGGACATCCGTTCAACGCAATCTCGCATCATGGTCGGCCAGTAATACCCTTGAACGACCAATTTTCGGGCGAGCGTGTGAGCACCCTGGTGCGCAGCGCAAATGCCTCTGTGGGTTTCATCCATTACCTTCTCGGCCTCAGGCTTAAGTAGGCATTTCAACAAGGGCCCTCCGAACGACTGTTTATATAGGTCTCCGTCTACGATCCGAAAAGAGGGAGCTTTCTGCCGAACCCTTGCGGCGACTGATGGGTCAGCTGGCAACTCGCCTGTTTCCTTGAATCGCCGGATGTCATCTATCTAGAACATCTCCGGGTTTTTCTCTCGATTCCACCCTTCGATGCTTACTTGCTGGACATCTAGCGGCGCCTCTTCGACGCTCGGCCGACTTAGCTCCTCCTTCTGGCAAATCTTTATTAAGCGGTCCGGCACCCCTTCCAGGGTGATTTTTGACAAGATGTCGGCCTCTACGTTGTCCGCCCGGGATATGTATTCTATTTCATAAGCTTCGAATCCCTTCAACATCTTGTTGGCACATTCTTTGTACAACGCCATCGTCGCGTTCTTAGCTTCGCACGTACCCGAGATTTGCCCGACTACTAGTCGGGAGTCGGTTTTGACTCGTAGCCGTTCGATTCCTAGACCCTTGGCGAGTCGGAGGCCATTCAATACTGCTTCGTACTCGGCCTCGTTATTTGATGCAGGGAACAGGTATCTTAGGGCGTAATACAGCCGAAATCCCTCCGGAGTGATGAGCACAACGCCGCCTCCGCAGTGCTGTCGACTTGATGCTCCGTCCGCATGCATCTCCCACCACTCGCCCGGGGTGCCCTCCGAGGCACGTTCCTTCTCCTCCTCGCTCGCCGTACACTCGACCAGGAAGTCGGCCAAAGCTTGGCCTTTTACGGAGGGCCTGGGTTGGTACTCGATCCCGTATTGAGTCAGCTCGACGGCCCACTTCACTAGCCGGCCGGAAGACAAGGGGTTCCGTAGTACATTCCCGAGTGGTTGATCCGTCAGGACCCGGACGATATGGGCTTGGAAATAGGGCGCCAACTTGCGAACGGTGACCACCAAGGCATACACGATCTTTTCCAGGGCAGTGTACCGTGTCTCGGCAGCTTTCAGTGAGCGGCTTACATAGTAAACCGGGTGCTGGACTCGGTCCTCCTCTCGAACCAACACCGAACTTACCGCTTTGGCCGAGGCGGCGAGGTACAACAGTAAGGGCTCGCCCTCCTGGGGGGTAGACAGTACTGGGGGAGTCGACAGATATCGTTTTAATTCCTCGAACGACTGTTGGCATTCGGCGGTCCAAGCGAATCCCTCTTTCTTCTTCATGGCTTCGAAGAAAGGCACAGTCTTATCCGCCGATTTGCTCAGAAAACGGCTGAGGGCGGCCAGTCGTCCGGTCAAGCGTTGTAGGTCCTTGATAGTGGTAGGAGGCTGCATGTCGAGGATGGATCGTACTTTCTCTGGGTTAGGCTCAATGCCTCGTTTGGTGACCATGTAGCCCAAGAATTTACCGCCCTGGACGGCGAACGCACACTTCTTGGGGTTCAGTCGGAGGTTATATTTTATCATTACTTTAAAGCAGTCGGCTAAATCCTCCGCGTGCTTGTCCTCCTCTTGACTCTTGACGAGCATGTCGTCGACGTACGCGGCCATTGACTTTCCTAGCAGGTGGTGGAATAGCCGGGCGACCATTCGGGTGTACGTAGCCCCGGCATTTTTGAGTCCGAATGGCATGACCCGATAGCAATACACTCCGTCCGGAGTTAGGAAGGCGGTTTTCTCCTCGTCTGCCGGGTGCATGAATATCTGATGGTACCCTCTGAAGGCATCCATAAAACTGAGCAACGCCGACCCAGCCGTCTCGTCGACTAGCTGGTCGATTCGGGGCAGAGGGAACGGATCCTTTGGGCACGCCTTGTTAAGATCTGTGTAGTCTACACACATTCGCCACGTCGGGGGCTTGGGCACAAGGACCACGTTAGCCAACCATTCCGGGTACTTGACCTCACGGACGTGTCCGGCTGCTAACAGCGTGCTGACTTCTTTCTTCACAAACTCCCGCCGATCGTTTGCCAAATATCGCTTCTTTTGCACGACCGGCCGGTGCTCCGGGTCTACGGCGAGTCGATGCGATATGACCGATCGATCTACGCCGGGCATATCTTCTGGGCCCCAGGCGAAGACCAGCCGGTGCTCTTGGAGTACTCTCGTGATTTCCCCCTTTAACTTCTCCGAAAGGCCGACTCCGATTCTCACTCGCCTGCTTGGCTGCGCTGGGTCCACTTCAACTTCCTCTAGCTCGACGGCCGGCTCCGGGCGTGGTATCACTGCTTTCTTAGGGGGCCTCTCGGTGATCTCATGGACCTGCATCCCACGCTTGCCCATACCTCTACACGCCTGCAGATAACAGTCGCGGGCGACCTTGCGGTCACAACGCACCGTTCCTATTCCGTTCGGCGTGCGGAATTTCAGGCACAAATGTTCGATCGAGATCAGAGCCCCAAGATCTTCCAAACCCGGGCGGCCGAGTATGGCGTTGTGTGAGCAGGCTAGATCGACCACGATGAACTTCATGCTAAACTGCTGCACGTTCGGATAGCTGCCGATTTCCACAGGAAGAGTGATGGACCCTTCCGCCTCCACCGAGTCCCCGGTGAAACCGGCGAGAGGGGTATTCACGGGCCTGAGCTGTTCTCGGGTCAGCCCCATCTTGGTAAAGGTCTCCAGGTACAGTACGTTGACGCTGCTCCCGGTGTCGACCAGGATTCGGCGGACGACCACACCGTTGATGTCCATGGCGATGACCAACGCGTCTCGATGCGGGGTTTCCCCGGCAGGCAGGTCTTTATCGGTGAACACGATGGGCTCCCGACATGTCTTTTTGGAGATCTCTTCTCGACCATAGACTGTTCCGACGTATAGCTGCCGAGCCCAGGCTTTTCGGGTGTTTGCGGAATCGCCGCCTTCCGGCCCGCCGACTATCATGTTAATGACCGGCTTCTGGCGCCATTGGGCTTCGTCTTCTTCGGAAGCCGGCTGCTTGCCTCGACTGTTTTCCGAGCTGGCGACGGGTCCCTCACCTCCTCGACCGGTCGACCTTCGCTTCCATTGGTTAGGGGGCGGCGTCCCTTGCTGGATGATCCCCTCCATAATCTTCTTTAGATAGTAGCATTCTTCTGTGCTGTGAGTATAAGATTTGTGATAGCGACAATATTTAGAAGTCTTACCCGTATCCTCGTCCGCTGCTCGGTCGTCCATCGGCGGAGGCGGAGGCGGGGCGACCGCCTGTACTTCGCGGACTGGTTGCTCTGGAACCGGCCGATAGGTGCGAACGACGGGTCGGTCATACGGTCGCCTGACCTCGGGTCGCCGAGCGGCATCCGAACGCCTTTCTCTCGTTTCCACCCGCGTCATTTTTCCGCTGGCGGACCCACCGACCTCACGCTGCCGTTTATGCTTCATGGCCTGCTCTGTGTTGGCCCTCTTATTGGCCATCTGGACAGCCTCCGCGTATGTCGCCGGGCGATTGTCCCTTAGATCCCGATACAGCTGTCCGGGTCGCAAAGATTCAATGAAGAAGGTGAGCGCCGTTTGGTCCTCCACCTCTTCTATCGACTGGATCTCCTTCTGCCAGCGAGCAAGATAGGCTTTCAAGGATTCGCCTTCATCCTGATGGATGTCGCCTAAGTGCGTCAGATCCTTCTGTGGCTTGATGTTAGCGGCATAGTGGCTCATGAAGCGGTCTGCCAGTTCTTCAAAGCTGTGGATCGACCCGGGGGGCTGACTTACAAGCCATCTTTGGGCGGGCCCCTTCAGCGTAGGTAAGAAGGCACGGCACATGACCGGATCTCGCACTCCTAGGACTTGCATCTTAGCTTGGTAACTTAATAGATGTTCTCGCGGGTCGCCTGATCCGTCGAATGTGGCTTGCTCCGGGAACTTAAAGTCGCCCGGTATCTTGAAGGCCATGACCTCGTCCGAGAAGGGCAGGGCGGTTAGCAACGTATGCCCCGGGGATTTGGCTTTTCCCTCCATCCGTTCTCTTAGATTTCGTACCTCTTGTACTAGGTTGGCCACTTCGACCCTTTCCCGGGTGCGATTTCCCGTGGATTCCGTGCTTTCGCCGACTTCAGACTCAGCCGGTTGGGCAGGGTTGCGAGGGGGTTGCTCCACGCGGCGAGTCTCAGTCCTGGCCCTTTTTGTTCGGCTCTTTTCTCGTGCAGCTTGTCGGTCGCGGACGACTAATGGGGCACGACTGGGCTCCCTCCGGCCTAATCGCTCTCTTGCCGACCGACGCCCGACGCTGGGTCCTAGCCGGGAATGAACGGATTGCACCGGCTGGCTTTCAGCCCGTCGGCTCAATTGCCGGTTGTCTGGCCTCTGAGGCGGTCGCAGCTCGCGTTGCTGCTGGCGGGTGATGGACTGCTCTCTCACTCCTAGACTTGCTTCCGCACAGGCGCGCCCGATTGCGCGCAACTGCTCCGGGGTGAGCAGCACTTGAGGTGCTTGCGGGTTTCTCTGCGGCGTCGGCGGCGGTGTCGTCTCGTTTTCTTGGCTTCGGGCATTTCTCCTATTCAGCTGGTTTCTCAAGTCGGCCTCCCGTCCGTTGTCTTGACGGCTCGACTGTTCCTCGCTTCCTGCCATATCTGGAGTTTGCCTGATTCAACTATTGTCCCTCGGACTCGCCTCACTCAAGAGGACACGTGACTCTTCGTTTCGATCCCCACAGACGGCGCCAGTGATGGTTTTTGGGTTTTCGGGCCCAAGGAGGTCCAACACAACCTATAGCTGGTGGATACACCTTTCACGAAAGGGTTTGAGTCTTAGTAAAATATGATGCCTAATAGTACTTGTCTATTCCCTCTCCGGGTTCTGGATTCTGTATCATACAATGGTGGAGGAGCCCTTTTTATAGTGGCTCCTCCTCTACCGTCTTAAAGGCTCATGATGGCCGACTTAAAGGGTACATTCAATGCGCCGAGCCGTTGGGCGACGTTACAGACTCTGCCAACGGCTCTCTTTGGCTAGTAACTAGCGGACCGAGCCCGGCCTTTAATGCCTCAACGGCTCCTTGTCTTAACTGTGCTGAAGGCTCCCTCAACGGCTCTCTGGACCGAGTCCTCTCCTAGGTCGGGCCTGGGCCGACTCCTCGTCCCCGTCTGGTATTGGGCCGTCCTTCCGGTCTCTGAACTGGGCCTCCCTCTTTGGACCTGGGCCGAGTCCTGGACTCGGCCCATGCATTCTTTCTGGGCCTCTTTTCTTGGGCCGGGGTTCTCACCCCATCAACTATATAAATCTCTAACATTCCTCCTCCATTTATATAGTAAAAAATTAATACGGTACCAAGATAGATCCAAAACTCATGTATAAATGAAAGTGTTTTACAGATTGAACTTTCACATAGTATTATATGCGTTACATTAATTCAGATTGCAGTGATGGACGAACCTTGAATCACGCAGTCTCTTTGAAGAAACGTAGATATAATACACACAAGCTTTACAGTTACTGCAACTCAAAATAACTTGACATTGTTAAAGGCCCTGTGTCCGTATCCATTCACAAGCATTTCCAAGCCAAACCCATACTTGTTGAAGCGGCCACACTTCATGCTCACATAGGTTGATCTTTTATTTCATGCCCTGCACCAAGCATTTTTTCAAAAGATCAATTAAGAGTAAAACTCATCCCTACTACAATGCAGACCAAGTACTGACCTTAGGGATACTTTTAATATAGTACTTGCCGCCAATAAATGAAGTAATCATCTACATTGAACTCAAGGCCTAACGTAATAACTTAGGCGTGAGTTGAGCTTTCCTTCATCTCTTGACTAACAACGGGTTTCAAACCTATCCCTTCCGATGTCTTTAAAACCATGTCCCTTGACAAGGCTTTTGTAAACGGATCTGCTAAATTGAACCGGGACCGTACAAAGTCTAGTGCTACAACACCATTACTTAAGAGCTCTTTCACATAGCTATGTCGCAAGCCTATGTGTCTTGACTTGCCATTATAAACACTGTTATATGCTTTGGCCAGTGTAGTAGCGCTGTCACAGTGTACTAAAACAGGTGACATCAGTTTTGGCCAAACTGGAATTTCAAGAATTAAATTCCTTAGCCAATCAGCTTCTTTGCATGCTGCTGCCAATGCAATAAATTCAGATGCCATAGTTGAGTCTGAAATACAACTTTGCTTTTTAGAAGCCCAGGAGATAGCACCTCCTACAAGCAGAAATACCCATCCACTAGTTGAGGAATAATCTTTTTGATTAGATATCCAACTGGCATCTGAATATCCTTCAAGAATGGAAATATCTTTGGAATATTTTAAACCATAATTAATGGTTTTATTCAGATATTTTAAAATTCTTTTTAATGCCATCCAATGTACTGCACTAGGATTATTACTGTATCTACTCAGTTTCCCTACTGCAAAAGCAATATCATGCCGAGTTGTAAGGAATATATTGTATAAGTTTTGATGAGCCAAATGTATTTTGTAGACCCTAATTTTATTTTATTTGAGTCAGTTATGGTTCACAAAGTATAGTGCACCACTGCCATGAAGCCTACATGAAGTCTACGTGAAAGCAGTTTGAAGGAAGAATAAATGAAAGCGGGGTCATAGCTTAACACATTTATGAAGCATCAAGTTACCAAAGGTTGAGATGGACGAGATGGTAGAAAACTTGTTGAAGCATGCCTAATACAAAATGATTTACAGTTTGATTCTCAGTGAGAGCAATTTTGAATTGCTATCGTGAAATAGCAATATCGAGTGATGATGTCACAAAGAAATAAGAGCAATTTTATATCGCGATAGTCAAAATTATCGGATGATGATGTCACCACTATCGGGTAATGATGTCACAGTGTGATAAAGCTAGTGGAGAACACGTGGAAGAAATAAGACAAAAGAATTTAAGTCTTGGATTGTATCAAATGGATACCCAGTCGAGATGGAAGAAACCTTGCTAAGCAAAGCAAATGGTCCACAATTCGATTCCCACCCAAAGTAGTTTTATGAAAATGTGATATTGGTCCATGATATACAATGGAACGTGATATCCAGTCCATGATACAAGGTGGAACATGATATCTAGTGCATGATACAAGGTGGAACATGATATATATGGTCCATGATACAAGGTGGAACATGATAGCTAGTTCATGATAAGAAATGGAACATGATATATAGTCCATGATACTAGGTGGAACATGATACACTATTGGGACATGACTTCATCATAGGGAGCTATGACATCATGATAAAGTTAGACAGAAACATTTATTTTGAAGCTCTGTTTCTGCAGAAGAAGTCGAAGGAGAAGAAGAAGCTGATATATGGAGGAAATCTTTTTATTACTCAAGCAAGAATCAGTAGATAAATTATTTGATCAACTTGGCACATCAGATCAATAATTCAACAAAAGTCATGCCAGAGAAATTCAAATTTGGAGGCCGCCCATTTCAAGGAAAAGCTTTGTCAGACTAAAGAGGAGCAACGGCAATTTATTTAAATCTTCTGACAGACGGCGAAATGATTTTTGCAGACCAAGTTGGCAAAATTAATTGATCAACTACAATTCAAAATGGACGATCAAGATCGAAAGTTGATCAACGGGCAAATATCTTTCACTAGCTATAAAATTCCCAAGCAGACTTGAAGACAAGAGGAGATTCGAAAAACACTTGAACAACAAAGAAAATTATCCAATCAATCATCAAGTGGTATATTGAGCTATATAAGATAGAATTCAAGTCTGAGAGAAGAAATCTTTGTATTTCATTGTAAATATTCTACTGAGTGTAGAAAAGGGGTAGAGTAACTAGGGAGAGTGAAAAACCCAGTTGGAGTGTAGCTTTGTGCGTAGCACTCGGTTGTAACGAGAAGAGTAACAAGGGGAGCTTGTGAAAACCCGGTGAGAGCGTAGCTTTGTGCGTAGTTCTCGTGGTGTAGGAGTACAGCTTGGTGCAAAGTACTCGGGAAGGCAGAGTAACAAGAGGAGCTTGCGAAAAACCTTGGTGGAGTGTAGCTTTGTGCGAAGCACTCGGAGAAGTGTCGGTGGACACTTATTCACTATTGTATCTGGGTGATCGAAGAATAGTGAATTTTCTCCTTGAAGTGAAAGGAGAAGAGTGGACTAGGAGGATTACACCACCTCTGAACCACTATAAATCTCTCTCTCTATTTACTTACTGCTCATATATATTTCGTGCGTGCCTATATTATTTGTGAACTAACCCGTTATGGTTTATTGCGTATCTTTATCTGTCTGGGTTTGATAGTTCCCTCGTTTGCATGCAAGTGAAATTTTATATACATCATCCTACATCTATATCAAGTATTTCTAACGTGATGCTTGTATAGAATCTCTCTTTGAGCACTACACAATTAAAGCATAACACTTTGCCGTTACATTTCCGCTGTGCACACTCTAAGTTGTTATACTTGTTTATGCTTGTTACTTAGAGTTGAAGTTACAAGTGTTATTTGCGAAAGAAGTTTGAAAAGTTAGAGAAGTCTATTCACCCCCCCTCTAGACTTCTCGCCTCCCTTTCGGGACCAACAAGTGGTATTAGAGCGGTTATCTATTTGAGTCAATTTTGACTGCTAGATAGATCTCAAAATCTTCGATATGAAGAGAGATATGGTTCTCGCTCAAAATTTGCTTTTCTCACTTAACAAATTTGATGATTGGAAAATTCGAATGCAGGTGCACTTATCTGCTCTAAATGACGAAATGTGGGAAGTCATCACAAATGGTCGTATCCAAATTATGGAAGTTAACACCGCTACTCCACGAGATCCAAATGCTCCACAATATGTTCCAAAGCCAAAAATGGAGTGGACAAGCGAAGATAGAGGATGAAATAACTTGGACAATATTGCCAAGGACATTTTGTTCAAAGCGATCGATGACACCATCTTTCCAAAAATTCGAAAGTGCACCACAACAAAAAGAAATATGGGATACACTTATCGGTATCGGTGAAGGCGATGAGAAAGAAAAAGACAACAAACTAACCATTGCCATGAAGAGGTTCGAAGATTTCAAAATGCTACCGAACGAAAGCATCACCGACATGGAAGCTCGATTGATCAAAATACTTGGAGAAATCACGGATCTGGGAAAGACCATTACCCAGAAAGAAATATCGCTCAAAGTGTTACGCGGACTACCAACAAATTGGGATATGAAGGTGACCGCAATGCGCGATCATAGAGATCTAAGGACATTATCTACGGATAAACTCTTTAGTGATCTTAAGGCGTATGAGTTCGAAATGAAGACACTAGTCGAAGAAGAACGTGATGAATGAACATCCGCACTAATGACCGAACAACTTTCCTCATCAAGGTCAGTCGTAAATAATGATTTTTTATCTGACGAACAATTTTCTCTATTTGTTAGAAAATTCAGGAAGTTCATGCGAAAGAACAAAGGATCACCACAAGGAAATTTCTTTCGAGAAAATAGAAGATCAAAAAGGGAACCGGTCGAAGATAACACAAACGTGTGTTACAATTGTAGAAAGCCTGGACATTTTATGGCCGCATGTCCACATCCCAAGGTAAGCAAAAATTCGAATGCTACTAACCGTTCGCAGGAAGAATACAAGTCGAAGGAAAAGAGATTCAAAAAGGACAAACGAAAGGCACTAATAAGCGATCCGCTAGAACCAAGCGAATCCGAAGATTCATCTAGTGATGAAAGCGATTCATCACAAGAAGATACGGCACTACTATGCTTAGTAGGCAAGACAGCCGAACTTGAAGAATGTTTAATGGCGCACGAAACCGACGAAGAGGTATCTTCTAGTTCCTTTAGTTCCGTTGACACTTCTTTCGAGACCCAAGAATCACTTCAAAGTCTTATGAAAGATTGTCAAAAGGTTATGGCCACTCATACTCAAATCAAAGAGCGCAATAATACGTTAATTCTTGAAAAAGAAAACATAGCACAAAAATTGCAAAATGCTCTAAACGAAATGAGTAACTTGAAAGCCGAAAATATTCGACTTCAAGAAAAGTGCAAAGATAGAGAGGTTAGAGAACATAACCTTCGGGAAGTTATCGCATCATTTACCAAAATAATGGATAAAATGGTAAGTATGCAAAAACCCGCTGGAGATAAAGCCGAACATGGCTACGATCCATCATGTTCTAAAACCCCTCAAAAGTTGACTAATTCTACTACTACTTTAATCAATAAAGTTCCAGTGGTAAAATTTGTAAAAAGTCAACATAGCACAATGAGACAAGGAGTTGGAAACAAAATTAATGCCCAGAAAATTGTTGCAAGGCCGAATCAACACAATGATATCTTGGCAAGACAACAAAATTTTAAAAGGCAAAAATTTGTATCTCAAAGGAGAACCAACGAGTCTAGTGCAATAAAACCTCATAGGAATATGGGAAGAATTTCGAGAATTGGGGCTGGGAGATTATATCCCTCAGAAGAAGATTGGTCGCTTGAAAATAAATCATGGACCAAGTCCAGATTTGCTCTTTTTCATAGAATCAAGCAACTATCTGCTTCCCAACCCGCACCAAAGCATTATTCGCAAGTGCGTTATGATTATAGAGTCTTTAATGGTTACAAATCACCTACTCTTGGATCAGTGGGATCTAGGTGGATTTGGATGCCAAAAATTACTAACACAAAAGGACCCAATCAAGCATGGGTACCTAAAAATAATTAATCTTTCTTGCAGGAAGTTTGGTATTTCGATAGCGGTTGCTCTCGACATATGACCGGCAATAAAGCTAGTCTAGTTGAGTTCAAAAGTATCGAAGGACCAAAAGTAGTTTTCGGTGGAAACGATCGATATGGAATGACAAAAGGAACTGGCGCAATTGTGAAAAATGGTCTACGAATTGATGACGTATCTTATGTCGAAGTATTAAAATTTAACTTGTTTAGCACAAGTCAATTTTGCGACAAAGGATATCTCGTAGAATTTTACAAAGGCAAATGTCAAGTCAAAGATGAATCCACGAAAGAAGTCGTACTCGCCGGATCGAGAAAGAAAAACATGTATGTTGTAGATTGGAGCACAACAAAAGATTTTGTATGCTTGATGGCAAATAATTCGAATGAAGCTAGTTGGGAATGGCACAGAAGGCTAAATCATTTGAATTTCAAAACCATCAACAAGCTTGCCAAAAAGAAGCTAGTCGAAGGACTACCCAACATTGTGTTCAAGAAAGATCAAATATGTGACGCATGCCAGAATGGAAAACAAATCAAAACATCTTTCAAAGCCAAAGCTCAAGAGTCAACATCAAGACCCTTAAGTCTACTGCACATGGATTTATTTGGTCAAATAGACCCAGTAAGTATAAGTGGTAAGAAATATACTTTGGTTGTTGTTGATGATTTTTCTAGGTACACATGGACAATATTCATCAAGAAAAATGATGAAGTCTTATCAAAGTTGCCAGAGCTATTGAAGCTACTACAAGTCGAAAAAGACATGAAGATTGCAACAATACGAACCGATCGAGGAACAGAGTTCGTGAACAAAGTGATTCAATCTTATTGCAATTCACAAGGAATATTACATCAATTATCTGCCGCACGAACGCCGCAACAAAATGGTGTAGCTGAAAGAAGAAATCGAACACTCAAGGAAGCAGCACCAATCATGATATCAGCCGCCGGCCTACCAAAAAGATTTTGGGCGGAAGCAATCAACACGGCGTGCTATACTCAAAATCGCAGTCTAATCCACAAGTCCTATAACAAAACACCATATGAATTATGGAAAGGGAGAAAACCCAATCTCACCTATTTTCATACATTTGGTTGTAAATGTTTTGTACTTGTTAATGGAAAGTCTCAATTAAAGACTTTTGACGAGCGTGCGAACGAAGGAACATTCTTGGGATATTCATCCACCAGCAAGGCGTATAGAATATTCAACAAATCAACAATGGTGGTAGAAGAATCGATTCACATTGTGTTCGATGAAAATCACGACAAAAATGGCAAAGATAGTGAAGGTAATCGTGATTTAACTATTTCTAATGATATGTTGGAAGATAATGTGTTGCAGGAAGTAGAAGAATCAAGTGATATGGGTACTCACCAAATTGAGGCAATATCCAATGTGATACCCGAAATATCACGCACACCTACAACCGAAATTGCACCCAGAATTCAAGAAGAAGAAACTCCAGTAGATGAACCCGAAGATGCACCCGTCAACAATACACAACAAGTGGAATCACATCAAGAAGGAAACTCTGAAAATCCAACAAATTTCCAAACGAATCGGAAATGGCTAAGAAGTCACACACATGACTTAGTCATTAGAAATCCAAGTGACGGAGTAAAGACGCGATCATCTACTAGGAACCAACAACAAGATGCAATGTTCTCATGCTTTCTATCACAACTGGAGCCAAAAGAAATTGATGAAGCTTTAGCCGATCCAAGTTGGATAGATGCCATGCAAGAGGAATTAGATCAATTCAAGCGCAACGACGTATGGGAATTTGTTCCAAGACCAACGCACCAAAATATAATCGGCACCAAATGGGTCTTTAGGAACAAAGCAAACGAAGATGGCGTCATTGTTAGGAATAAAGCAAGATTAGTCGCAAAGGGGTATTCACAAGAAGAAGGCATTGATTTTGATGAGACATTCGCCCCCGTCGCACGACTCGAAGCAATCCGGATATTCCTAGCATACGCAGCGCACAAGAACTTCATCGTATATCAAATGGACGTAAAGAGCGCATTTCTTAATGGCTTACTTGAAGAAGAAGTCTACGTCGAACAACCACCCGATTTTGAGGTAAAAGACATTGGTGATCAAGTCTACAAATTAAAGAAGGCATTGTATGGGTTAAAACAAGCTCCGCGAGCTTGGTACAACACCTTGTCAATGTTCTTAATTAGTTGTGGATTCACCAAAGGTCTAGTCAATAAAACCCTCTTTAGAATTCAAGAAAATAATCACATTTTATTAGTACAAATTTATGTTGATGATATTATCTTTGGAAGTACTGATAAATCTTTATGTGAGAATTTTCTAAACTCATGCAGAACAGGTTCGAGATGAGTATGATGGGAGAATTAAATTACTTTTTGGGACTTCAAGTCAAGTAACTTGAAGAAGGAATTTTCATAAATCAAGCCAAGTACACAAGAGATCTTATCAAGAAGTTTGGCGTAGAAGGAAAATCCTCAGTCAAAATTCCCATGAGTACATCTCAAAAATTGGATAAAGATGATGAAGGAAAAGACGTCGATCAAACGATGTATCGAGGGATAATTGGATCATTACTATACTTAACCGCAAGCAGACCGGACATATCTTACTCGGTTGGCGTATGTGCAAGATTCGAATCCAAGCCCAAAGAAAGTCATCTGATTGCAACAAAGAAGATAATTCGATATCTCAAAGGAACAATCAATGTGGGATTATGGTATCCCAAGGAAGGTGATTTTACACTAACGGGTTATTCAGATGCAGATTTTGCAGGGTGTAAAATAGATCGAAAAAGTACCTTAGGGACATGCCAGTTCTTAGGGGGAAGATTGGTCTCTTGGTTCAACAATAAACAAAACTCCATAGCTACGAGCACTGCCGAGGCCGAATATATGGCAACTGGGAGTTGTTGTGCACAAATCTTGTGGATGAAGCAACAATTATTGGATTATGGGATTAAATGCGAAAATGTTAGCATTTTATGCGATAATACAAGTGCAATTGCAATATCCCAAAATCCAGTGCTCCACTTGCGAACCAAACACATCGACGTCCGACATCACTTCATACGAGACCACGTCGAGAAGAAAGATTTAAAGATCGATCATGTTTCCACAGAAAATCAAATTGCCGACATTCTCACAAAACCGTTGTGTGAATCTCGTTTTGCAACTCTAAGGCACGAAATGGGAATGATCGAAATGAGCTAAGTATTTCGAACTTTTTAATTCGAAAATATACGTACGTGATTTTGCATGAAATTGCATGAAATTTGCTACCTATGTGTTCTACGTGATTTAATTTAATTAATATGTTACAATTTATTTGTGTACATGTTAGTAATTTTATCTTACGAACTTAGGTACGTAGAAATTGGTTATTTTCTTTTAAGTTGTATAAGGGTTATATAAGTAAGGGGGAATTCTTCTTGATAGAGATATAAGATTTAGGGGGAACGTACTGATGATGAGCCATACTTGATTTCAGTGTATACAAAGTGATTTGACAATATGAATGACCATCTTCTTTATGATACACCTACTTAAGTCAATTTGATGAATTTTTTTTTGAAATTTATCTGGCATCATCTTTGGTCTTATCTGTTTAAATTAAATTTATTGGTCGCTCAATTTTAATTCTCAGATTTATCTGATGTTGAAATTAAATTGTTAGCATGAACAGATTTATTGCACTAACAATTTTGTGTCGAAGAAATTTTTGCTCCATGAACATCTACAGGTGGCAGCGAATTGAAGCTTAATTTTTGGCGCAATGTACCCACAAATGGAGTATTAAAATCTGAGTTGGCAAATTTAAATCAGTGAAAGTTCGAAGATGCCCTCAATTGTTCTATAATCTCTTCCTATCCACTAAAGGGCAAGATGGTAATTTCGCAAGGCATTTATTTTGCCTCCAACAAGAAGAAGAGGTAGATAAAAGATCATCTTCTTCCTCCCTCCCTCACACCGACGCACGCATGCAAGAAGAAGAAGAAGAAATAGCTTGAAAATCTCTCAAATCAAACAAACACATCCCAAATCTCCTACAAAAATCTCTTCTACACACATTTACCCACTACCCACCCTCACCATTATCCTTGAAACCCATCACAAACAAAAACCCACACCCCTCAACCCATTTTTCGGACTGCCGAAACCCCACCCGAAAAACCCACCTCAAAAATTATCCAAACTTGTTCTATCAAGATGGAAGGAGCTCAAAATCAATTTGGAGCAGAAGGATCGAGGAAAGTCACTAGGGTGATTCGCGGGATGATCATGGACCTTGAGGACTACAACAAGTTCATCCTAAACCAAGACTTTGGGGTAAAAATCTTAACCTCTCTCGAAAATAGTGGGTTATTGAATTTTTGCACATTCAAGTATGATGGTTTCTATTTAAATGAAGTAGTAGAATTTTATAGACACGCATTTATCGAACATGGCGTTATAAATTCTACTGTTGGTGGAGTTGTGTTGAAAATTGAGTTAGATGATGTGAGAACTCATTTTGGTTTGGAGGAGAAATTGTTGAATGTTGATGATCACGACTTTGATTTAAATGATTTTTGGAGTGAAATTAGACACGAAACCGCACAAGTCGCAGCGTGTAACAATGGCTTTAAGGTGATGTTGAAACACGAATATGGAATGCTACTTGATATTGTGCATAAAACAATTGAGTGCAAATATTCTAGTAGGAATTATTTTACTAAGAAAAACTTGCCTTTGATGCATGCCATTGTGAAAGATGTTGCCGTAGATTGGGGACGGTTTATATATGGCCGAATGATTGATCAAATTAGGCTAGCAAAACCATTGGTGAATGGATGGTTTCCTAATGACATTGGATATGGTTTTGTTGTTGGGGAGTTGTTGAAGTCGAAAGGTGTAACCCTATCCAAACCAAAACCCATACAAAACCAAAATTACCTTTTTCGAACTCCAATCCCGGTTGATCCTTCCTTAGCCAATATTCGAAAACAAACACCGGCAAACACATCAACCCATTCCTTAACCAAAAAGCCTCCCTCTAACCGAGCTACTAGTCACGGGGAATCCAATACTTATGGAAGAAGTAATGATGATGCTTGTAGTCATCAATTTGTTACCATACCCGCACCCATAACCAACAACCTAAACCCGAATGAAGAAGTGGTTTTACCAAGCAAGGTTGGGAGTGTAGAAGACATTCCAACTTATGGGGCAAGTAGTGAATTGTTGAAGGAGTATGACCGTGTGAAAGTTTGGAGGAGTTGGAGATTAAGTGATCACAATTCGGTTGCTATGGCAATAGGACCGGATACTCTAGAATTGAAGGAGTTTGCTCTAAAATGGATTGGAACAAGAAATCTTGCTACCGCGACAAGGCTATCGGTGATTAATGAATGCTTTATCAAGAAAGTTGCCATTAGTCGGGGCAAGAATGTGGCTCAAGAAGTTCCCGAAGATGCCGTTGAGACAATAGATGGATTTGCTCGTGATGATATTGCCCGAGCATTGGTCATTTCAAGAGAAGAAGTGCACGGCACACATGGGGAAACATCACACTTGAAGGAGACCGAAGGTGGAAGCTTGCAAGAATTGGACCCATTTCCTTCGAATATTGGGGATGACAACCTTAGCTTTGATGCTATCTCACCCCACACGGCTACGGATGTAACAAATTCCGTGAACGAAAATTTGGAAGAAATTGTTGGTGATGAAAACCGAATGGAGGAACAAGAAAATGTGCTACAAATTGAAGTGCCACCATTGCCATTGAGCCGTGCCGAGCCAATTGCCATTGCCACTGCCGAGCCACTCATTCCAACACTTGATGAGCCCTTGTGTCTTGACAATGCACCATACGTGGAACCACCATCCATGCCGAGTCAACCACAAGAGGAACCACACAAGGAGGTACATTCTTCATCCATTAATATTGATGTTTTGAAAGATAGTATTATTGGAGATGTACGAAAGGAATTTCAAGACTTGAGAAGAGATGGTTTTCAAGAGTTTGAGAAAGTCCAAAATCAATTTGGTTGTGTTGATACCAAATTAGATGACTTTCACAAGGAAGCGTATGAAAGGGTCGAATCCTTGTTACTTGGACAAGGATCAATCCAAGGTGATATGGCCACATTGTCCACCAAGCAAGAAGAGCAAAACAAGGAAGTCTTGAAGATGTTCCTTGACTTAGGGAAGAAAGGAACGGAGTGTGAATCGAGGCTACGATTAGTGGAGAATCAATTGAAAGCTCTACTACATCAAGTTGGCGTGAACAATGATATATTAATTGGAGTCCAAAAGAGCCAAGATAAAGCTTCGGCAAGTTTCCAAGTTTATGTAGATGCTGCCGAAAAGGGGGAAAGAGCTAGAGGTGCCCCAAGCCATTTGGTGAACCATTTGATTGGACCGTCGTCACAACGGCCACTAGTTGAGCTTGTTAGACCTCCAGGAGCACCGAGAGGAGTCACACCGAGAGCCCAAGGCTGAGGAAAAAGGAGAATAATGGATTATTTGGTGACCCCTCAAAGCACGGACTTTCCTAGCCAACAAGAATGCCAAAGATCATCACATTCAAGATCAATTTATGAAGAAAACAAATTGAAGCTTATACGAGAGTTGGAGACATTCTTTGGGCACACAAGCAACGAAATGGTGGATGGAAGATCCTTTGAAGAATGCGTTGCGTGGTACCAAGCCGGAGTGTTACGGGGTGACAATATTCAAGAAGCTTATGGAAACTATGTTACCGAGCAAGTCACCGCACCATACCAACTCAAGGAAGGAGAACAAGACTTCAAGAAATTAAGGGCAAAAGTGAATGCCTTAATTGGCAAGAGGTAAAATTTTGAAGCCTCAAATTTTTGGTGTACATAATGTTAGCTAGCTTGTTCGAATTATGCCTTTTTGGTACAAAGTATAAAATTGCTAGCATATGGTTTATTTCTTTATTTTTGTCTAGTATGTTTATTTAATTGCTTTAAAGTCTCAAGATTTTAAATTGGACTTAGTAATCGCATGTGAGGCATATAATTGAGAAAATAAAATTGAAAGGGGGAAGAAAAATTAAATGATAAAAATCAATACGCAACCCTGCGTTATAATCTCAATATATGTTTAGGACCGTCCAAAATTAAAATCTCTAGGTCTTAAATGTGTTAAACCCGTCAAATGGCTAGTCGCAATAAAATTGGACAAAAAGATTATTTTTCAAAATTTGACATAGCCAAATGACTTGGGTATAAGTTTCGGCATCATCAAAAATGGGGAAATTGTTAGGAATATATTGTATAAGTTTTGATGAGCCAAATGTATTTTGTAGACTCCAATTTTATTTTATTTGAGTCAGTTATGGTTCACAAAGTATAGTGCACCACTGCCATGAAGCCTACATGAAGTCTACGTGAAAGCAGTTTGAAGGAAGAATAAATGAAAGCGGGATCATAGCTTAACACATTTATGAAGCATCAAGTTACTAAAGGTTGAGATGGACGAGATGGTAGAAGACTTGTTGAAGCATGTCTAATACAAAATGATCCACAGTTTGATTCTCAGTGAAAGCAATTTTCAATTGCTATTGTGAAATAGCAATATCGAGTGATGATGTCACAAAGAAATATCATGAAAGAGCAATTTTATATCGCGATAGTCAAAATTATCGGATGATGATGTCACCACTATCGGGTAATGACATCACAGTGTGATAAAGCTAGTGGAGAACACATGGAAGAAATAAGACAAAAGAATTTAAGTCTTGGATTTTATCAAATGGATACCCAGCCGAGATGGAAGAAGCCTTGCCAAGCAAAGCAAATGGTCCACAGTTTTATTCCCACTCGAAGAAGTTTTATGAAAATGTGATATTGGTCCATGATATACAATGGAACGTGATATCCAGCCCATGATACAATGTGGAACATGATATCTAGTGCATGATACAAGGTGGAACATGATAGCTATCTCATGATACAAGATGGAACATGATATATATGGTCCATGATACAAGGTGGAACATGATATATATATGGTCCATGATACAAGGTGGAACATGATAGCTAGTTCATGATAAGAAATGGAACATGATATATAGTCCATGATACTAGGTGGAACATGATACACTATTGGGACATGACTTCATCATAGGGAGCTATGACATCATGATAAAGTTAGACAGAAACATTTCTTTTGAAGCTCTGTTTCTGCAGAAGAAGTCGAAGGAGAAGAAGAAGCTGATATATGGAGGAAATCTTTTTATTACTCAAGCAAGAATCAGTAGATAAATTATTTGATCAACTTGGCACATCAGATCAATAATTCAACAAAAGTCATGCCAGAGAAATTCAAATTTGGAGGCCGCCCATTTCAAGGAAAAGCTTTGTCAGACTAAAGAGGAGCAACGGCAATTTATTTAAATCTTCTGACAGACGGCGAAATGATTTTTACAGACCAAGTTGGCAAAATTAATTGATCAACTACAATTCAAAATGGACGATCAAGATCGAAAGTTGATCAACGGGCAAATAGCTTTCACTAGCTATAAAATGTCCAAGCAGACTTGAAGACAAGAGGAGATTCGAAAAACACTTGAACAACAAAGAAAATTATCCAATCAATCATCAAGTGGTATATTGAGCTATATAAGATAGAATTCAAGTCTGAGAGAAGAAATCTTTGTATTTCATTGTAAATCTTCTACTAAGTGTAGAAAAGGGGTAGAGTAACTAGGGAGAGTGAAAAACCCAGTTGGAGTGTAGCTTTGTGCGTAGCACTCGGTTGTAACGGGAAGAGTAACAAGGGGAGCTTGTGAAAACCCGGTGAGAGCGTAGCTTTGTGCGTAGTTCTCGTGGTGTAGGAGTACAGCTTGGTGCGAAGTACTCGGGAAGGCGGAGTAACAAGAGGAGCTTGCGAAAAACCTTGGTGGAGTGTAGCTTTGTGTGAAGCACTCGGAGAAGTGTCGGTGGACACTTATTCACTATTGTATCTAGGTGATCGAAGAATAGTGAATTTTCTCCTTGAAGTGAAAGGAGAAGAGTAGACTAGGAGGATTACACCACCTCTGAACCACTATAAATCTCTCTCTCTATTTACTTACAGCTCATATATATTTCGTGCATGCCTATATTATTTGTGAACTAACCCGTTACGGTTTATTGCGTATCTTTATCTGTCTGGGTTTGATAGTTCCCTCGTTCGCATGCAAGTGAAATTTTATATACATCATCCTACATCTATATCAAGTATTTCTAACGCGATGCATGTATAGAATCTCTCTTTGAGCACTACACAATTAAAGCATAACACTTTGCCGTTACATTTCCGCTGTGCACACTCTAAGTTGTTATACTTGTTTATGCTTGTTACTTAGAGTTGAAGTTACAAAGTGTTATTTGCAAAAGAAGTTTGAAAAGTTAGAGAAGTCTATTCACCCCCACGAGTACTTGTCATTGCATACATAAGGCATCCTATCACTTTAGAATACTCCAATTGTAGGACCGGATCACCTTCATTTGATGTTAACTTCAATGAGGGATCCATTGGAGTAGAAACTGGGGAACCACTAAAGTGATTAAATCTTTTTAACACTTTCTCAATGTAATGAGATTGTGTTAAACTTCCACCATCCTGAACTTTAATTATTCTTATTCCAAGAATAACTTCTGCTTCTCCTAAATCTTTCATGGAGAAACTGGAACTAAGAAAATCCTTAGTTTCCTTAACGTTTTCCAAATCAGTACCAAAAATCAACATGTCATCTACATATAAGCAAATAATAACCCATTGTCCTTGGTTATTAAATTTGTTGTAGATGCATTTATCAGACTAGCACCACTTGATCAAACCGATCATGCCATTGCTTAGGGGCTTGTTTTAAGCCATAAAGTGACTTAATCAATTTGCAAACTTTATTTTCTTGGCCTGCAACCACGAAACCTTCTGGTTGCTTCATGTAAACCTCCTCCTCCAATTCACCATTTAAAAATGCCGTCTTAACATTCATTTGGTGAACCACTAGATTGTGAATAGCCGAAATGGCAATTAACAATCTAATAGTAGCAATTCTTGCTACCGGAGCATAAGTGTCAAAGAAGTCAACTCTTTCTTTCTGCTTAAAGCCCTGTGCGACAAGTCTGGCTTTAAATTTAGCAATGGTACCATCAACTTTCATTTTCTTTTTGAAAATCCACTTGTAGCTTATTGGTTTACAACCATCACGTATTATTCTCAATTATAGAATCCATCTCATCATTTATTGCTTCTTTCCAGAAAGCAACATCTTGAGAATTCATGGCTTCCTCAAAAGTATTAGGATCATCCTCTATATTAAAATAGTATAGATTTTTAGTCTCTGTAGACTCCCTTGATCCTTCTATCAAGTACATTTGGAAATCTGGTCCAAATGTTTTTTCCTTTCTTGTTCTTTTACTTTTTCTAAGCTCAGGTTCCTGCAGAACTGCATGATCATAAATTTGATCATCAACTTTGGACCCACTAGAACTAGGAATTAAATCCTTAGTTCTATTTATTGATGAAAAACGATTTTCATCAAAGATAGCATCCCGGGACTCTATTACGGTATGAACCGAAATAAAGTCATTTGGTTCTATAACATAGAACGGGTATGCTTTGCTGTGTTCTGCATATCCTATAAAAATACATGTTAGATATACAATAGTCTAACTATACGAACCATAGTATACGAGAAACCTAACCTCGTATGATAGCGGAAGCGTAGCCGTGTTGATTTCCAGCCATAGTTGATGTTCCTGTTGTGTTGCCTCTTAACGGTAGACCGTCAGCTATGTTTTGCCTCAGACCTGACTCAGAACCCTAGATGGTGTATTGGTATCTACTGAGCGGTCTGAGTACCGTTACTGAATGTGCTATCTAATCCATAAACCTGCATCCCATCAATCCAGGTTTATATTAGGCACAGAGTTTGGTTGACTAACAACTACTAGTTATTAAGTCCAACCAGAGCACTTAATAAGTCTAGTCAACTTGCACCACTTAATTAAGGCTCAATATATAATATACAATATATATTATAAGGGAAAATCTTACAATACAGTCTATGCCTTTTTCTCCCAGAGCCTTCCGTTTAGGTTCCGGCAACTGTACCACAGCCCTGCATCCCCAAACTTTCAAATAATTCCAGTTTGGTTTTCTTTTGTGCCAAAGTTCATAGGGAGTTACCCTATTTCTTTTGTTAGGAACTTTGTTGAGAATATAACATGCATGCAGTTAGCATGGCTTCTCCCCAGAAACCTTCACTCAGTCCGGAAACTGATAACATGCAGTTTACCATTTCTTTGAGTACTCTATTTTTCCTTTCTGCTACACCATTTTGTTGTGGTGTATAAGGAGCTGTGGTCTCATGAATGATACCAACAGATTGGAAAAATAATGGGTCATAATATTCACCACCTCTGTCAGTACGTAATATTTTTACTAACTGACTAGTTTGCAATTCCACCTCCAATTTAAATATTTTAAATTTTTCCAAGGCTTCATCCTTAGAATGCAGGAGGTACACATAGCAGAGTCTTGAATAGTCATCAATGAATGTGACTATATATTTTTTATTTCCCAAAGATGGGGTGCTATGAGAATCACACAAGTCACTGTGAATTAATTCAAGTAAAATTGAATTCCTTTTTATACTAGGAAAAGGATTCCTAGTTATTTTATTTAACATGCATGCACTGCATTGTTCCATATTCAGATCAAAGGATGGAATTAATCCATCTTTAGCCATCTCACATACACGTTTATAGTTTACATGACATAAACAAAAATGCCATAATGAAGATGTACAAGCTGAATACACAGAACCAACAATATTATTAATATTCAACTTAAACATATTGTTAGACAGGAAGCCTTGGCCTACAAAGATACCGGCCTTGGATAAAATAAATCTATCTGCTTCAAAAACAAGTTTAAAACCACACTTGTTTAATACAATGCCAGAAACTAAATTTTTTCTAACATCCGGGGCATGATACACATCTGTGAGTGTCAACTTCTTTCCTGAAGTAAGCAACACTACTCAACTTGTCCAATGCCTTTGACTTTCACCATGGAATCATTTCCCATGTACAGGCTTGGACCATCATTTAGACTTTTATAAATCTTATAAAGATTTATATCCTTGCAGACATGTCTGGTTTCCCCAGTGTCAACCCACCACGAGTCATCAGTCTGCATGACACAAATTTCAGATATCATAGCAATGAAATTTTCAGTACTATCAGAAACAAGATTAATTATTTTACCTTGTTTCCATTGGCCACTTCCCTGGCCATGATCACCAGAATTTTTACCTTCCATTTGTGCCTTTCTTTTCTTCCAAATTTCACAGTCTTTTTAAAAGTGTGGACCGTTGCACACCCAGCATGATACAGATGCCTTTCCTTTTCCTTTTTCTTTCTTCTTAAACTATGAAGAATTTGTGGCATTTCCTAGCTTCCCTTTCCCTTTACGGTTCCCACTTGATTTGCCTTCATCAACAAAGTTGATGACAGAACCTGAAGCCCCGGTGACTTTTGCACTGCCTGCATTCTTACTTTCCTGCAGTCTGATTCCCTCCTCAACCCGAAGGTCGACCCCCAACTGTTCCATGGTAACAGCTTCCTTTTTTATGCTTTAAGGTACGTTGTACCTTTTTCCAGGAAGGGGGCAACTTATCAATGATATTGGCTATGGCAATGGAATCATCAATATGCATATCATGTTGCCTCATTTGCCCAAGTATCTTGACAATCTCATGGAATTGTTCCATGACCGGACGATTGTCCACCATTTTATAATCATTGAACTCACTTACCAGGAATTTCTTACTGGAGGCATCCTCAGATATGTACTTTGCTTCAAGTACATCCCAGAGGTCCTTTGAGGATTCCTCATACTGATAAATATCAAAGAGGGTGTCAGACATACCGTTCAGAATATGGCCGCGGCAGGCAAGGTAATCATTCTCTCATTTGTGTCTCCGGCGAGTTGCCTCGAGAGTCTCTTCTTCCCATTCCTCCGGCTTTGGGGTACTTAGTACGTATTGTTGGATATTGGTGAATAAATCGATACACAAAAAAATATATAAAATATATATTTGTCCCAAAAAATGGAATTTAATTTATAGAAAATTAATTCCAACCAATTTTGGTACAAAACCAAAATTACATATATATACAGCGTATATATATTAACCAACTAGGGATCTATTTTATCAAAATAATACCACTACAACTAGTATGAAACTAGTACACGGGACTTAATTTCCACGAAATTAATCCCACCACAACTAGTACGAAACTAGTACACGGGACTTAATTTCCACGAAATTAATCCCATCACAACTAGTACGAAACTAGCACAATGATTTAATCTTTCCGAGATTAATCCCACCACTTGGTCCGAAACCAAGAACAAAATAAAAGCAAGAACGGGTTTCTAACCTGAGGTTTTAACCCAACGAGAAGAAAGAAGAAGCATAGGAAGCCCGAGTCGTGTGTACACACACTCTCCTTAAAACCGATTCGCCACCTCCCGAGGGTGCTAGGATCATTGTGGCGTCAGTCTCCCAGGATAAAACGGACTACGACTTTGGCGTTCGAGCACTCCAACCCAAAGCCCGGCGAACTAGAACACAAGTTGAGCACTCCGATGTTTTACAGAAGATGTTGGCAGCAATTTTCCTCTTTTGAAATCAAAGGATGAGAGTTTGAGAGAAAACTAAAGATTTTGAGATTTTCAAGAACGAAGTGAAAAATTCTGCCAACCACCCAAGGTATTTGAAGGAAGATAGGGAATAAATAGCATATTCATGGCCATTAACCAACATAAATCCAAGATTTAATAATTGGATAATAACGTTTGAAACGGTCGTAATTATTATCGTAATAATTCCAACGGTCATGAACTTAATATGCAATTAATTCGTACCGACCATAACGACCCGTTTCAAAATATCTGAGTGACCGAGAAGTCCGTACAAGCCCGAAGGTTTAACGAATTGGGACCGGAAACCACACCCGAGTGGTCCGCAAGCACCGAAACGGTGCAGCACGAATCAATGCATATAGCATTTGACTCGTGCACACCGAATCCACAACACGAAATGAGTTGCTTTGGAATCCAAAGCTTAAGCTTAATTCGTGCACAACTTTCGTCCATGCACAAAGCATAGCACGAAAGTACACTTTCCCAATTCATTAATTAAGCTTTCAAACTTAATCATTCTTTAAGCTATCAAAGCTTAACCACAACACTTAAGCTTAATCAAGCTTACTTTCTTGCACACCTTGTGTACAACGAAACAAGCTTAATAACGAATTGCTAATTTAATTAGCAATTAGCTTACGATTTTTGGCTTCTCTCAAATAGGTTCACCTTGAGAATCAATTTCTCATTCACCTATTACTCATTTTGAGCGTACATTATATCAAATTCTTTGTCTCACTACGAAGAACCCGAATCCACTTTGACCCGACCCAAATCGGAAGTGGATCCCACATATATTTGTACCACAAAACAATCACTCAAAATGCCATTTTTGCTAAAAATTCCAACACGTATGCCACTTTCAGAGCCGTAAGGAGGAACTTCATCTTCTTCTGCCACCTACGCAAGCCCACGCCTTCAAACTGCTCCAACTTAGGGAAGTTGGTTGCAAAGTCCAGAAGTCCAGAACTCATCATTCCTCAGAAACAGATTTTTAAAGCTTATAGATTGTTAGAGAAATGGAGTGATTGATGATAGGGAAGTGAGGAAACGAGATCTTCAGGCGTGTAATCACTTTCCAATAAGCTTTAAATCTCCCTCATATAAAGCAACAAGGTTCAAGATTTAATCTTATGGAATACAAGAAGATGATGAAATTCTTAAGTTGCTTTGTTTAAGAATTTCCTATAGAAATGCAGTACTGTGAAATATCTCAGTCTTATGCAAGTTTATTGCATGCCCTATAGGAGTTCAAAAACTCAACTTCCATAAAATATATCTTATCTGATATATCAGGCATGGGAAATATAATTATATAAACTATATAATTATAGTATGCGTACTGCATTCAAATTTATGGGTAATATATAAATATATATTTAATACTTGTAACTAATGCATGAAACATGCAAAAGCTAAGTAAATAAATAATATATAATTATATATTAACTTACTCCATTTCACGCATGCAGGTATGCCAACGAATTCATTCCATTTCACATTTCCACGCATGCAGCCAAGTGAAGCCAAGAACTCGTGTAATTCAATAACGTGACCGAATCCTTCCTTTCGTTAATTTCAAGCATGCATGCGGCAAGGCCGAAACTTTCAGACAAAAGTTTCCACTTTTTTTTTTTTTTTTTTTTTTTTGAGAGCAACAAAAGTTTCCACTTGATAAGCAACATAATGTTTCCTTTCGTTAAGCACGAATTGAACAGAATGTATCAAATCCTTTAAAGCCAACACGATATGTTGTTTTAAAACCAATGAAAGCATTGATTCGTGTAACCCAACGAAATGAATAAAATGCATGCCATCAACTCGTTAAACTCGAATCTTTCGATTCGTTAAATTATCGAATCCATCGTTTAAATAACGATTTGTGCGCAACATTCATATTTCTCAACTTACTTTCTACCAAACTAAAATAATATTTATAACTTCACAATTCCAAATATTATTTAAGCTTTTCATGGTAGTTCATGTGAACCATTAACTCTCATTACTAAATAAATCTCTAACAGGCGGCGACCATGGCCGCTCTCGTCCCAGATCTGAAGGTCATGGCCATCTCAGCCACCGGCTTCTTCGCTGGACTACCGGTGGCTGTGTTTAATATTTTTTTTCATTTATTTATATATAATATATTTTTTAATAAATAAATAAAAAAAATAAAAATAAAAAATATTTTAAAAAAACATGTGTCAAACATATGAAGACTTAACCTGTTAAACAAGTCACTTTGGACTTGGACAATTCTACCGTTTTAGGGGGTCTGAATGGAGATTTTTTTTTATTATTTTTTTTAATTAGGGACCTAATTGCACTATCTAGTCGACTTAGGGGGGAGGGGGGGGGGGCAAATTATGTTGTGCATCCATATGCACCATGCATGGTGCATACGGATGCAAAAACGACGTCGGATGTTGGAAAAAATAGCTTAAAATGGCATAAAATGGCATGTTAAGTGGCTATTTTGTGGTACAATTATCAGTGGGGTCCACTTTCGATTTGGGTCGGGTTAAAGTGGATTCGGATTCTTCGTAGTGAGACGAAGAGATCGATATATTGTACGCTCAAAACGGATAATGGGTGAATGAGATATTGATTCTCAAAGTAGACCCATTTGAGTTGGAAAATGAAGGGAAAAAAGTGAGCTTTTTGTCCCACATTGCTTTGGAATGAAGATTTTCCCCCCTTATATACAAGAGCTCTTTTGAAGCTTGTAGAATTGTATAGCATAGAGGCTCTCTCGCGCGGGGGGGGGGGGGGGGGGGTGTAAATCGAATTCCAACTAGCAGAGATTGAAAAAGGCTTGATTCAAGCCCGAGCTCGTGTGTGTCGGCACCTGGGGGCACGAATGTCGTTCGAAAATTGGCTGGCCTTGCGGGCTAAGTTATGCCAAACTTCGGTATCATTTTCCAACTGGTATAGCCACTTGGTTCGGCCAGAACCGAACCGAGAGCACCTACTCTCATGCTACAAGAGAGCACGAGAGCTCTCGTGTAGTGGTGCACCGAGAGCACAACTCTCGTGCAACAGAGTCCACGAGAGGTGCAAGGGCCGAAACTGAATGAGGTCGAAAGTTGAGACCGAACCCTGTACGCTAACGGTCAGGAACTTGAAAGTTCTGACTGTTGAGGGGATTGAATTCATCTGTTACGGAATTAATTGTCTATTAATTCCAATTTTGAATTCTGAATTCAATTCCCAGGTAGTGGCCTGCTGTTATAGCTGTTGGAAGGCAGCTTTAATGTCATTTTTAATTGCCATAATAAAGGCTATTGGCTCCTTCAACCCTATATAAGAGAGGGTAGAGGTAGTAGAGTTTTACACACAGAAACATAGAACACGAAAGTTCGTTTTTTCAGCTTCAAAACCTCTCTGCTTCTACTCTTTCTTGACCTACTGTGTTCATAACCACGTCTTGCTCACCGGATTCTTTGTTTGAATGCTCAAACACTGAGTCATAGCAAGTTTGATCCTGGGAAGCCTAGGCCACAATACTCCTAGCATCTTTGGGAGGTGGCAAATAAGGTTTTAAGGAAAGAGTGCTCACTCGACTCTTGCAAAAACCCAACACCAAACACTAGCCACTTTTCTTCATCTTTTCTTCCCTTCTTTCCAGAAAATAATAGTCAATTTCATTTGATTATTATTTGTTTTCCTACCAACGGTACCAACAGTCTTAAAACCTTACTTACTTGTTTTCCCGTTGGTGGTCTTCTCCGAATTTCCTTGAAGAAAAAATGGAGCATCCCGTACTGCCAATTGATGGGGAGGATAATGTTGTTGCGGACAACAATGGAAGAAACGGCAACAATAACGTTGTTGCGGATAACAGCGGAGGGAATGGCAACAATGTTGCTAATTCCCAAGCTACACCAGTGAACGTTGGTTCACAAGATGGTGGGAGCACTGAGGGATATATTCCCATGTCTCGGGTACCTTCGGTACCGAGTGGTTCGGCTGAAAAGCCGGAGAAGTTCACCGGTGTTGGTTCGAACTTCAAGAGGTGGCAACAGAAGATGTTGTTCTACCTAGCAACTCTCGGCCTGGCAAGGTTCTTGTCCGAGAGTGTTCCCGAGTTGAAGGAACAAGATGCACAATCCGTGATGGCGGTTGGCTATTGGAAGGATTCGAACTTCCTTTGCCGAAACTACATCCTGAATGGATTGTGTGACACGCTATATGATGTATATCGAAAGATAAGCACATCAAAAGCGTTGTGGGAAGCTTTGGATCATAAATACCGAAGTGAGGATGCCGGCTCAAAGAAATTTGTAGTTGGCCGATTCCTCGACTTCAAAATGGTTGATTCAAAGACCGTGCTAAGTCAGGTAGAAGATTTGCAATTAATCTTTGATGAGACCCGTGACGAGGGCATGGTGCTAAGTGAAGTTTTCCAAGTGGGATCTGTGATCCATTTGCTGCCTCCAGGTTGGAAGGACTTCAAGAACTACCTTAAGCATAAGCGAAAGGAGATGAATCTGGAGGACCTGATCCAGCGACTCAGGATTGAGGAAGGGAACAGGATGAATGATAGGAAGGCTCCTATCGTTGTTGGCGCTAAGGCCAACGTTGTGGAGCACGGTAAGAGCTCCAAGAGGAACAAGAAGGACAAGCGAAAGCTAGGTCCGAAAGGTGGCGTTACCAAGAACAAGTTTCCTGGTGAATGCTACAATTGTGGCAAGCATGGCCACAGAGCATCTGAATGCAAGGCTCCAAGGAAGAAGAACAAGAGTTCTTAAGCCAATGTTGTTGGAGATAGCAATCAGAAAGAGGTCGAGATTAGCCTTTCGGCTATGGTGACCGAGGTGAACCTCGTGGGCTCAAACCCTCGTGAGTGGTTCATTGATACCGGTGCAACCAGGCACTTGTGTTGCAACCGAGAGATGTTCAACACCTTTGAGACCGTTGAGGGTGAAAAGGTGTGGATGGGAAACTCTGCTCAGTCTGCTGTGGAAGGCATGGGCAAGGTGGTTCTGAAGATGACTTCCGGGAAGGAACTAACGTTGAACAACGTGCTGTATGTTCCTGAGCTGAGGAAGAATCTTGTGTCTGGCTCTCTATTGAACAAGCATGGCTTTCGCATGGTGTTCGAGTCAGACAAAGTAGTTTTGTCCAAGTTAGGGATGTTTGTTGGTAAAGGATATGTAACTGATGGGCTCTTTAAGCTCAATGTAATTCCTGTTATCAATAAAAGCAAAGTTAATTCTGTTTACTTGCTTGAGTCTTCCAGTTTGTGGCATGGTAGACTAGGTCATGTTAATTTTAATTCTATGCGTAGATTAATTAGCATGGACCATATTCCTAACTTTCAAATTGACACAAATAACAAGTGTGAAATTTGTGTTGAGGCAAAACTAACGAAAGTACCTTTCAAGTCGGTTGAAAGGGAAACTGAACCACTAGAATTAATCCATAGTGATTTGTGCGATTTTAGATCGATACAAACGAGAGGTGGTAATAAGTATTTTATCACATTTATCGACGATAGCACACGATACTGCTATGTGTATTTGCTTAAGAGCAAAGATGAAGCCGTTGATAAATTCGTTCTTTATAAGAATGAAGTGGAAAACCAACTTAATCGGAGAATTAAGAAGGTTAGAAGCGATAGAGGTGGTGAGTACGAAGCACCTATTGGTGACTTCTGTGCAAGTGTAGGTATAATACACGAGCGTACTGCACCTTACTCACCTCAATCGAACGGTGTTGCCGAACGAAAGAATCGTACATTGAAAGATATGATGAATGAGATGCTTATAAGTTCGGGCCTACCTCAAGATGCTTGGGGTGAGGCGATTTTGACAAGTAACTACCTTTTGAATAAGGTGCCCCGAAAGAAGCTCGATAAGACTCCTTATGAGCTGTGGAACGGTAGGAAACCTTCCTACCAGTACCTGAAAGTGTGGGGGTGTCTTGCCAAAGTTTTGGTGCCAACACCTAAGAAAGTAAAGATAGGTCCTAAGACGGTGGACTGTATCTTTATTGGCTATGCACATAATAGTAGTGCTTATCGGTTCTTAGTACACGAGTCCAATAATCTGGACGTACACGAGAACACGATAATAGAATCAAGGAATGCATATTTTTTCGAGAATATATTTCCTTGTAGGTCCAACGAGGGACCAAGTACGTCAAAACGAACGTTTGACGAAACTATGGATAATGATAGGGGGAATCCGAGAGAGAACCCGAGCTCGATCCGAGACGCAGTAAGCGGGCGAGAGTTGGAAAATCATTCGGTTCTGATTTTCTAACTTACTTGTTAGAGTACGATTCGGGTACTCTAACTTGTTTATTAGAAAATGAACCCGATCTTCTATCTTGTTTGATAGAGAACGAGCCTCGAACGTATGTAAAAGCCGTGACTTCTACGGAAGGACCAATGTGGAAAGAGGCTATAAAAAGTGAAGTGGATTCTATTCTACAGAATCACACATGGGAACTGGTTGATCTTCCTCCGGGTAGTAAACCCTTAGGATCCAAGTGGGTCTTTAAAAGGAAGATGAAACCGGACGGTTCCATCGAGAAGTATAAGGCTAGGCTTGTGATCAAGGGTTACAGGCAACGCGAGGGCCTCGATTACTTCGACACGTATTCTCCCGTGACGAGAATAAACTCCATTAGGATGATACTTGCCATAGCCGCGTTGCGGAACTTGGAAGTTCATCAAATGGATGTGAAAACCGCTTTCCTAAACGGCGAATTAGATGAGGAAATCTATATGGAACAACCCGAAGGGTTCATGGTTCCGGGCCAAGAAAGGAAAGTGTGCAAGTTGGTTAAATCGCTATATGGTTTGAAACAAGCGCCCAAGCAGTGGCACGAGAAGTTTGACCACGCGATGTTAACTAACGGGTTTAAAATAAACGAAAGTGACAAATGCGTCTATGTTAAGGAAACGATATACGGCTATGTCATCCTTTGTTTATATGTCAATGATATTCTCATCGTTGGTAGTAATGATCGGATGATCAAGTCTACCAAAAACATGTTAAATGCAAGATTTGACATGAAGGATATGGGTTTGGCCGATTTAATCCTCGGGATTAGAATCATTAGAAGACCTGATGGTCTCGTGTTGAGCCAATCACATTATATTGACAAAATCCTTGAGAAATTTAACAAGGATGATAGTCAAGTGGCTAGGACACCATTTGATACAAACATTCATCTAACCAAGAACCACGGAGAAGGTATTTCACAAGTGGAATATGCTCAGGTTATTGGTAGTTTGATGTATCTTATGAGCTGTACTAGGCCGGATATTGCCTATGCGGTTAGTAAGCTCAGTAGATATACGAGTAACCCCGGTGCTATGCACTGGAAGGCAATAGTAAAGGTTATGAGATACTTGAGGTATACTCGTGATCTTGGACTGCACTACGGGAGATATCCCGCTGTACTTGAAGGGTATAGCGACGCGAATTGGATATCTGATATTAAGGACTCTAAGTCCACGAGTGGCTACGTGTTTACACTAGCCGGTGCAGCCGTTGCATGGAAATCCTCTAAGCAAACTGTGATAGCTAGATCCACGATGGAATCTGAGCTGATAGCCTTGGACAAAGGTTGTGAAGAGGCTGAATGGCTACGCCATTTTATAGAGGATATTCCTAATTGGGAAAGACCGGTACCTCCAATATGTGTGCATTGCGATAGTCAGGTCACAATTGGGAGAGTACAGAGTCATATGTATAATGGTAAGTCTAGACATGTGCGTCGTAGACATAATACCATTAGACAACTACTCACAACTGGAGTTGTCTCGATTGACTACGTAAAGTCAAAAGACAATATAGCGGATCCGCTGACCAAAGGGTTAGGAAGAGAAGTTGTGGAGAAGTTGACACGAGGAATGGGTCTAATGCCCTTGGACTGAAAAGTTCTATAGTGGATACCCAACCTAGCTGGCACCTAGGTTCAATGGGACAACTAAATTATGGAACGGAGCGCGTCACTGTTGGGGTCTCGGACTCCCTACCACTCCTCGTTAAAACAGTGACTCCCGCAAGAGGCTAGCATGTTAATGCTTTAATGATTCTTGAGTATGCGGGATACTCGAGAAAGAATCACCTATGTAAGAGAGAAGTGAGGGTCGCTTCAAAGGAGAATTGTTGGGCACAATTCTTTAGAAACTCTCGCAGAACCAGGAATGGTGACCCACGACCAAAACGGGCACACTCATGAGAGCAAGAGCATGGTTGGGAGATTCCTGTGTGAGATATGTCATCGTCTACACAAACGGCAGTCGGTTCAAAGACATCGCGTTCTACCATACAGCCAGTAGAGTAAACATGTCTTCACGAGGGAAGGTTCAAAGGGTATAGTGACTCCCTACCTATCCTATGCAGGGATCGACCGTTTGAACACAGTTGTTTCCGATTTCAAAATACCCCGAAAATCAATTTTTCATTCATGTGGGGGATTGTTGGAAAAAATAGCTTAAAATGGCATAAAATGGCATATTAAGTGGCTATTTTGTGGTACAATTATCAGTGGGGTCCACTTCCGATTTGGGTCGGGTTAAAGTGGATTCGGATTCTTCGTAGTGAGACGAAGAGATCGATATATTGTACGCTCAAAACGGATAATGGGTGAATGAGATATTGATTCTCAAAGTAGACCCATTTGAGTTGGAAAATGAAGGGAAAAAAGTGAGCTTTTTGTCCCAAATTGCTTTGGAATGAAGATTTTCCCCCCTTATATACAAGAGCTCTTTTGAAGCTTGTAGAATTGTATAGCATAGAGGCTCTCTCGCGGGGGGGGGGGGGGGGTGGGGGGGGTGGTAAATCAAATTCCAACTAGCAGAGATTGAAAAAGGTTTGATTCAAGCCCGAGCTCGTGTGCGCCGGCACTTGGGGGCACGAATGTCGTCCGAAAATTGGCTGGTCTTGGGGGCTAAGTTATACCAAACTTCGGTATCATTTTCCAACTGGTATAGCCACTTGGTTCGGCCAGAACCGAACCGAGAGCACCTACTCTCGTGCTACAAGAGAGCACGAGAGGTTGTGGTGCACCGAGAGCACAACTCTCGTGCAGCAGCCACCTACTCTCGTGTAGTGGTGCACCGAGAGCACAACTCTCGTGCAACAGAGTCCACGAGAGGTGCAAGGGCCGAAACTGGATGAGGTCGAAAGTTGAGACCGAACCCTGTACGCTAACGGTCAGGAACCCGAAAGTTCTGACTGTTGAGGGGATTGAATTCATCTGTTACAGAATTAATTGTCTATTAATTCCAATTTTGAATTCTGAATTCAATTCCCAGGTAGTGGCCTGCTGTTATAGCTGTTGGAAGGCAGCTTTAATGTCATTTTTAATTGCCATAATAAAGGCTATTGGCTCCTTCAACCCTATATAAGAGAGGGTAGAGGCAGTAGAGTTTTACACACAGAAACATAGAACACGAAAGTTCGTTTTTTCAGCTTCAAAACCTCTCTGCTTCTACTCTTTCTTGACCTACTGTGTTCATAACCACGTCTTGCTCGCCGGATTCTTTGTTTGAATGCTCAAACACTGAGTCATAGCAAGTTTTATCCTGGGAAGCCTAGGCCACAACGCTCCTAGCATCTTTGGGAGGTGGCAAATAAGGTTTTAAGGAAAGAGTGCTCACTCGACTCTTGCAAAAACCCAACACCAAACACTAGCCACTTTTCTTCATCTTTTCTTCCCTTCTTTCCAGAAAATAATAGTCAATTTTATTTGATTATTATTTGTTTTCCTACCAACGGTACCAACATCGGATGCACATCATAACTATCCACTTAGGGGGCCAATTTGATTCTTTTTCCAAAACTAATCTGGCCAACTCTTTGTCCCTTAATTGGGCCGATCCGATGTGAACTAGAATTAGTCTGAGTATGGTATGGACTCATGGTTTGACCAAGCTTTATACGGAATATATTGCAACAAGTGGCAACTTATGCTGCGCAACCGTGTGCGTGCACACGGAATTGGATAACTATACTATAGATCCATAGTTTATTAATTTCTATACTATAGATTCATGATTATTGAACTCTATATTCACAATTACAAAACTCTATGTTCATAATTTTCAATGTTCATATTCTCAATTGTTGAACTCTGTATTCACAAATCACTGAATTATATGTTCATAATTTGATAACTATACAGTTTAGAAATTATAAATCTATAGTATATAAATTATGATTATACAATTTAGAAATTATGAATCTACAGTATATAAATTATGAATCTACAGTATAGAAATTATGGATCTATAGTATAAAAATTATGAATTCAAATCATTCAATTCTATGTACACCTTGCATGGTGCACACGATTACACAGCATAACGCTCCGCAACAAGTTGTACAACAGCACTAAGAGGCGAGTATGAAAGGTAGAAATAAAAAGGTCGGAAAAAAAATAACGAATCTCAGCTCTGATTTTAATATTGATATATTCCTTTTGATCATATAAATGTTCACACGAGCTTCCACCATGTGATGACTCCTAGAACACAAATAAAAAGTATAGAATAATAAATATTGATATTTCTCTTTTTTTTTCTTTTGAAGAATATTGATATTTCTCTAATCATCCTATCTGCTATTTTTTAAAAAATTTAAAATAATTATACTATTTCCTGCATTAACTAAACTAGCAAAATTATCATAATTACGGAAAATGTATAAATAGACCATTGAATTATTTGGGGATAGCAATTAAGCCACAAAACTAGAATAAACTTCAAATTGATCTATAAACATGAAAAAAAAGTACAATTAGCATTTTTAGCAGATTAATAAGTTTTTGCTGATTATGGAATAATTACGGATGAATTCAGGACAAACCGGACCCGATGCAACCAAGACGGGCAAGCGACCCACGAGGAGCATGCACCCCCCGTGGGGTCGGCCACTCGGGCTTGGCTGACATGGGATCGGCCCCCATGAGATCGGCCTCCATGGGGTCAGCCGGCTGCTAGGAGCTCGGCCGAGTGGCGCGGTTCACGCACGGAGCGGGTCGCGCGGCGAGAGTTGCGGCACCCCCGCCTTTCCCTGGGCGGTTATGGCGACATAAGCTATAAAAACCCTCCATGATGTCCTAATCAAGGCATCTTGTGTTCTTACATATTTCCTGTCTTGTTATTACATGCTCATACCTCTTGTAACACCCCGTAAATTTGTCCTTTAAACCTGAATTAATTATTTAATTAATTCGTAAGTTCCCTATCAGTATTTTAATGATTTCCATTAAAATAGTTAAAAGGATTTAACTTGGTCCAGGATCCCTTAAATTATTGCTATGGTTAATAGGTTGGACCTTGGTTCAATAAATCTGGACCTTAAGCCTTTTCAGATAAGATAAAGGGGCCCGTTTACTTATCAGATTTCCCTAGGGAATCCTAAACCTATTTAAAAGTAATTAGAAAGTATTTAGAACCCTTTTCACCCATATCTCTGTCCCTTATGCTCAAAATTCCCTCCCTAGACCTAGCCAAAAGATTCCCCATCTTTTCCACCATTGAAGGCTATCAAGTTAAGACCTTTCCCCGTCACCAAACTTAGGAAAGGTAAGTAATGGAAGTTTATGGTTTTATGTTTTGAGTTATAGATTACATCTAAGTTTTCCCCACTTTGTTTGGTGGGTTTTCTTGATTTAATAAAGATCACTTGGAAGAGAACTTTGGAGAAGGATTTTAGGAGTTGTGGGAAGTTTGATTAGGCTAAAAGCTAACCCATGTCTTACAAAACCTATTTTCTTTTATATATATTATGATTTCTTGATTCTTGATGTTCTTGATGATCTTGAGTGATTGTATGCATATTCTTGTGTTTATGCATGTTTAGAGCTTGTAATTAGGGTTCAATATGTTATTCTTTGGGTTATTCTATGTATTCAAGTCCCCATTATTATTGATGTGAGTTTTCATGTATTTGGACTTGAATTTGGGCAAGATTGATAAATTCCCAAAGTGGAAAAATTGTCAAGAAGGGATGTTCCAGCGGGTAGTCGGTGGGAAGACGAACCCCCACCTGACCACCCGTCGGACTGTGTGCAATGTTCCAGCGGGCGGCTAGCGCGTAGACGACCACCCGTTGGAACAGTGAGGCCGCCGGCGGGTGGTTGTCCACCCGCTGGTACGGCCGGCGTGGTGGGTCGTCGGTCTCCGTTTAGTTGATCCCCGTGCCCCGAAGTGTCTTCTTTGATGTTTCTTATGTCTAGAGCGACGTCCTAAGTGCCGTAATAGGATTTATGAGTCATGAATAATGCATGTGCTCTAAACTTATACCTCGTTGGTCAAAAGTAATGTCTATAGTGCTCCTTATGAGTCTTGAGGTTATCTTGATGTCAGTTAAAGTAAAGTCTATGATGTTACTTATGAGTCAAAGGTTTATCTTGATGTCACTTGTCGTTAAGAGTATGTACGTGTGCTGTTCCCTTCCTTGATTATCCATTGATGGAGTCATCGTTGAGTCTTGAATGTTGTATTGATGTCCATGATGATGAATTAAAGATTGGAAGAATGATAGTGTGATGCGATACAATTATCTTATGGGGTGCACTGCGTGTGCTTATGTTCCAGTGTTGCGGTACTGATGTATTGGCACTGCGAGTGTTTATGATATTGCGCTGCGATGCTTTTATCTTATGTTACAGTGCTACGGTACTCATGTTTTGGCACTGCGACTGCTTATGATATTGCGCTGCGGTGCATTTATCTTATGTTATGTCACTACAGCACCTATGTTATAGCACTGCATGTGCTTTGCGCTGCGGTGCAATTATGTTTATGGCACTGCGAGTGCTAAGATCGGCGGTCAAGTTGGCGAAAAAGCAAGCGGGGAGCATTGCTCCGGAGGGATAAGGTTGGACTGGTGTACAGGGTGGTCTCAGAGGTACAGGTTGGAACTGATATAAGGAATGAGTGCTGTAAAGCTTGGAACTTGGTATAAGGTTGGAACATTGACATGTATTGTGGTCATGGTTTGTATTCATGTTTCTTATTGTTGACTTATCGTGTCAAGTCTATTGGTATGTCATGGGTCTAATTATGTTGATGAGTGTATCCTCCAATGAGTCGTTATCCTGCTTTTAAAGCTAGAGTTGTTTAGGACAATATTTATGTATCCCCAAGTCTCAAAATCGTTTTCTTATATCTACCTATATTGTACTCAACGCGTGGGAGTGAGTTACTTAGCATTATTTGCTAACGTTTGCTACAGCATATGTTTTTCAGGTATAGAGTAGTGGCTCGTGAGCGCGCTAGACAGAGCTGCGGTTCCTAGTTTAGTTGGTTATTAGCTTTAGTTTTGACGGCCTGTGAGCCATTATGTATACAATTGTTATTTATGGATTATAGTTAGTTGTTTGTTAGCCTGTGCATCTAGGTTCTTAGCTTAGATGTGACATAACACACCCAACTATTATGCTTAGCTTCCGCGTTATTCTGATATTAATGATAGTCTTTATCGTATTTCGTAAGTTTTAAATGTTTTAAAATAGGCTGAAAATCGGGGGTGTTACAGTTGGTATCAGAGCTTAGGTTTGAGCCTAGGATAATGCCTTTAGGGAAAGACTTTAGGATGTTAAACTTGAATTCTAGGTGTTTAAGTACTTAGGATGTAAGAATCTTAGGATGCACGGTGAGATTATGAGTTTATCGCTTTCTATTAAGTTTTCTATGATTGTTCTTTGCTTAGCTTTAGTTCTTTTAGTTAAGGCATCAGGTAAGGGTGCAAGTAGATAAGTTTATCTCCATAACCGGATGGTGTGTATCTCCCGGTGAGTGGACTTGTCTCGGTTTGCCAAGGTTACAACTATGACCAAGAGAAAGGATTCAGATGCTTAGTGATGCAAAGGAACGAAGTTGTGGTGTATGTATCTACACACGTGGTCAACTCAAAGGAGAAGGTTTCTCTACTCGCGTTTGGAATCGGCTTCAACAATCCTCGTTCGAGCAAGTGGACGCCCTCGAATCGGCAATATAGAGATCTTCAAAGTTTCAGAACTAAGAGCCAACCTTGGACATTTTAAAGCACTAAGAGTTGAAGTGTAAAGAGATGAGGATGTGGATTATCAATGAAGGACATTGTGCCCCGTAATCGGTACACCCTGGAAGTTTTAACTCGAATAAGGATTTAAGTAAGGAGGTTGGGTATTAAGAAGGAAAGAAGAAGTAACCGAGTTGTCAAGAGACTAAAACCGTTAGGAGCAAATCCAAAGGACGGATTTGATCACCGAATGTTCCTAAGTTAAAAGTAGGACTCCGTGCCGATGATTCCTGGTAATAGACCTATCCTTGACTAAAACAAGGAAGGAACAGGAAGTAGCTAAACTCGTATTAGAAGATTGAACATTCAAAAGGATAAGCCTGACAGGAGTGAACGTAAGGACGAGTTCTATTATTGGACTTTCATAAGTAAAGCGGGACTGTGCAGCAACGAAGTCTTCAAGGAAGACTTGTCGTTAACCAAGACAAGAAAAGACGAAGTTGGATTATAACCGACTACCTTATGAAGATTGCAAGGTTATTAACTGTGGACAAGACTCGACCTATTAAGCAATTAGCAAAGACACGAGTGAATCATTGAGTAAGGAATCATGGATTGTCTCAAAATGTTGACCTTGGTAAAGACTTTGACTTATGCCACACTTTTGGAAAAGTACTACCGATTGCGTTGGGTGTAAGGTGGCAATCGAATGCTACGATTCGACCAACTAAAAATGGTTAACGAGGAAGAATCATGCTAACCAAGAAGGCAAGTTGGAGACTTGCGCTATGGACTTACAAAGGTCGTAGAATGTGCCTTAAAGATGGATCAAGTTTTTCGTACAATGGTGGCTATCGTTCGAGTACACTAAGGATTCCTTGCAAGGTTTTGTAAGAGCTAGGATGCTCAATTCTTGGAACTAAACAAAGTAAGAGTAATACATCGGTGTTAGGGCCTCGATGGTTGTAAGGAACCACAAGGAGTGAGCTCAGTTTATTAAGTCGTCGAAGTCATGTAATGACAAGAACGAACGGTTCTTCAGTATTTTAACCGTTATTGGATTAACAAGGGCGAACAGCAAGCTGAATCTCCAAGAAGAATAAGAAAGATTACTAAGAGTTTCATTACTGACGTAATGATGAAGACCGATAAGGAAAATAAGGCAACTCACAGTTGACTAGTTCGTGAGAGATATGGGAAGGTTTGGAGAAAAGTAGCTTAAGGATTGGTTTAGCTACTTAATTTGGGCAAAGACCTGGAGTACTTTGGAGAAGTACGTTCGAGATTCTTTGCGTGATTTCCTCCAGAAGTAGTAAGGATGATTAAGACTTCAGTTTTTGAAGGAAGTCCAACAAAGATCATAGATTTAGGTTGCGTCAGAATTGAAGAAAAGAACCTGCCATCCTTCAAAGCGTAATGGACAAAGCGTCAAGCCGAAGTAATCGCCTGAGGTTGAGAATCCTTAACCCTCTTTAAGCCGATTTCCTCTCCTTTCCCTTGTCAAACCAAAAGCCTTTTATTGAGAAATTCTTACTATCTTTTCAAACCCCGTTCTTGTTTTCTTTCCAAACTAATTTCGTGCAAGGTGATAACATTAACTTCCTAAGTTGTAGCCTTGTTAACCTTAATCCTCTCCTTAACCAACGTGGTTCTCGAGTTTAAAACCTAAACCTTTCATTCTAACCTTTTCCTTTTGCTACCATTCATGTTTTGGACCTTTCCATCCGGAACCAAAGATTTTGAAGTCTTCAAGTGTTGCTTCGAAGAAAGATGTGGGTTGTGTGGTAATGCAAAGTGTTCAGTTGGCAGCCTATGCATCAAGATAGCCAAAGAGTTATGAAGAAGAACATCTTGCTTAGAATTCGGGGCTGGCAACAGTGGTCGGTGTTTGAAAGATTTAGAAACATCATGAGCATGAGGTACAGTGCAAGACTTAGGTGGAGCATAAGAGTTTGAGTTATATATTCACTCAGAAAGTTTTGAACTTAAGCCAAGGATTTTGGTTACAGCTCGTTAAAGACTATGTTTCGGTTATCCTTTGTCAGGAGGACAAAGCTAACGTGGTGGCAGACGCATTAAGTAGAAAAGCAAGACTTTCTCTCTCAATTCTACTTGGGATTTAACCGTGGCGTTGTGTAAAGACCCGCAAAGTATGTTTTTGGAAGTAACGGATCAAGTTCAAGTGGTTACCGAGATCAGGATTGTTCAATATGAGGAAAATACGGGGTGTCACACATATTCTTGTGTTTATGCATGTTTAGAGCTTGTAATTAGGGTTTAATAATGTTATTCTTTGGGTTATTTCTATGTATTCAAGTCCCCATTATTGTTGAAGCGAGTTTTCATGTATTTGGGCAAGATTGATAAATTCGTGAAGTGGAAAAATTACCAAGAAGGGACGTTCCAGCGGGTAGTCGGTGGGGAGACGAATCCCCACCTGACCACCCACCGGACTGTGTGTAATGTTCCAAATGGAGGCTGGCCGGTGAACGACCACCCGCTAGAACAGTGAGGCCGTCGGCGGGTAGTCCGGCGGGAGGTTATCCACCCGCCGTACCACCCGCTAGTACGGCCGGCGCGGTGGGTCATCAGTCTCCGTTTGGTCGATCCCCGTGTCCCGAAGTGTATTCTTTGATGTTTCTTATGTCTAGAGCGATGTCCTAAGTGCCGTAATAGGATTTGTGAGTCATGAATAATGCATGTGATCTAAACTTATACCTCTTTGCTTAAAAGTAATGTCTATAGTGTTCCTTATGAGTCTTGTGGTTATCTTGATGTCACTTAAAGTAAAGTCTATGATGTTACTTATGAGCAATGTTGCAAAAATCGCGCCTAGGCGCTAGGCGGTAGGAGGCCGCTGCGAGGAATGGCCTCGGCGGCCTCCTCCGCGGCCGGCCGGTTCGGCGAGTTTTTTTTTTTTAATGTCGGAAAAGTTTCGGAAGGCATAATTTTTGACTCGATTGTCCGATTTGGACAATTTCTCAAAGAAATGCTTCTTTAGCTCTTAATTTTAGTTTTTTATGTATTTAGATAGTTTAAACAATCTTTTGAACACTTTTACAAACACTTTCGTAAATAATTTCTAAGAAATAACTATGGAAACCTTATGTTTTATTACTAAATTTTAAATTTTAAATTTTATTTTTAATTAAAAAAAAATCGGCGCCTAGGCGCCCCCTTGGCGCCTAGGGGGCATCTAGGGGGTTCCTAGCGTGTTTTGCAACATTGCTTATGAGTCATAGGTTTATCTTGATGTCACTTGTCGTTAAGAGTCTATACGTGTGTTGTACATACCCTTCCCTGATTATCCTTTGATGAAGTCATCGTTGAGTCTTGAATGTTGTATTGATGTCCATGATGATGAATTAAAGATTGGCGGAATGATATTGTGATGCGGTACAATTATCTTATTGGGTGGCATTGCGTTTGCTGATGTTCCAGTGCTGCGGTACTGATGTTTTGGCACTGCGAGTGCTTATGATATTGCGCTGCGATGCATTTATCTTATGTTACAATGCTGCTGTATTGATGTTTTGGCACTACGAGTGGTTATGATATTGTGCTGCGGTGCATTTATCTTATGTTATGGTGTTATGGAACCTATGTTATAGCACTGCGTGTGCTTTTCGCTGCGGTGCAATTATGTTTATGGCACTGCGAGTGCTAAGATCGGCAGTCAAGTTGGCGGAAAAGCAGGCGGGGAGCATTGCTCCGGAGGGATAAGGTTGGGCTGGTGTACAGGGTGGTCTCGGAGGTACAGGTTGGAACTAATATAATGAAAGAGTTGTATAAATGTTGGAACTTGGTATAAGGTTGGAACATGGACGTGTCTTGTGGTCATGGTTTGTATTCTTGTTTCTTATTATTGACTTATCGTGTCAAGTCTATTGGTATGTCATGGGTTTGATTATGTTGATGAGTGTATCCTCCAATGAGTCGTTATCCTGATTTTAAATATAGATTTGTTTAGGACTATATTTATGTATCCCCAAGTCTCAAAATGGTTTTCTTATATTTACCTATATTGTATTCAACGCGTAGGAGTGAGTTACTTAGCATTATTCGCTAACGGTTGCTACACAATATGTTTTTCAGGTACAGAGTAGTGGCTCGTGAGCGCGCTAGACGGAGCTGCGGTTCCTAGTTCAGTTAGTTATTAGCTTTAGTTTTGACGGTCTGTGAGCCATTATGTATACAATTGTTATTTACGAATTATAGTTAGTCGTTTCTTAGCTTGTGCATCTAGGTTCTTAGCTTAGATGTGGCATAACACCCCCAACCATTATGATTAGCTTCCGCTTTATTCTGATATTAATGATAGTCTTTATCGTATTTCTTAATCTTTAAATGTTTTAAAATAGGCTGAAAATCGGGAGTGTTACACCTCTATAATAGCATTTTATATCCAATTAATACAATATTAGTCCTATGACTATATTCATATCAATATTCGTACCCCTATTATCGTTTTAATTACATATTCATTATACTTATTTATTTACTCGAGTTAATTAATTCGAACCCCCGATTTAATTAATTCCATCAGGATATCATGTGCATTTTTATTTTACATTTCTTTTTACTATTATCCAACTAAACATTTGATCCTTTTAAAAAAAAAATAATATATTTTTGAGCTGCTTAAAAGTAAGAGCAACTATGCAAGGGCTTCATACTATAATAAAAAAAAAAAAACTTAAAATATGTCGAACACTACGTGTTTAATCTATCTACTATATATATATATATATATATATATATATATATATATATATATATATCTACTATATATATATATACTAATAAGAGCCCAAGAGAGTTAGGCCTATAATGGGTAGAAAAAATGGCGGTCAAAGTTTTTTAATCAAATGAATGGTTCAGATTGATCAGATTTTAATTTTTCCTTGAGATTTCCTAATTTATCCTTACTGAATATGATTATCCATTAACTTTTCCGTTAAATATTATCTTTTCCGTTAGTTTCTGTTAGTTCACCGTTAACTTACTCATTGATTTTAATAAGAAAACTCTCAGGTTCGAACCTCATCCCAATTAAATTAAAGTTGGCATAATTAGTACTCTATTTTACTTTTATTAAATTAATTAATAATTTAGTAGCTACAACAAAAAATAATACATATGCATTTCTTTAATTTAGAATTATGTGTGTACTATGTCTTTATTCAAAAAAATTATTCATTATCAAAATAAATTAAATAAGAGAAATAATTTCATTAGTTATATTGTCTTTATTTTTTTTCAATGTAAAAATTCTTTACATTCAAATTAATCAATTAATTATATTCACTACATTGTCTATTATCTTTTTTTGTGCACTATTTTTTAATTAAATATCAAAGTTATAATACCAAATAATGCTATATATTTATTTACCAAATATTTTATTAATACATAAAAAAATTTAAAATTTTAAAAAACATAATTAATAAAGCCAGTCATATTAACTACTTGAGAGATTTGTTGACAAAGAGAGTATTCAAATCACACAACAAATTGAAGTGAGAACTACATCGCAATGTCCTTGTTTGATAATCAGCAGTTAGCGGATAACGTTAGTGAATTTGACCAGCGAATTATATTAACGGTTGGTAAAAAGATATTTGAAAAAATTAGCTGTCACATGTAAAATGACCTAAGGGTATACATATATTTCATAATAATAATAATAATAATAATAATAATAATAATAATAATAATAATAATAATAATAATAATAATAATTGTTATAACAAAATTAAAAAAAAAAGTATAATTAAGCCAATCATATTAACTACTTGGGGGATTTATTGACAAAAAGAGTATTCAAATCACACAACAAATTGAGGTGGGAAACTATCTTGCAATGTCCTTGTTTAGCAATCAGCAGTTAGCCCTTCAATATTAGTATATATTTAATATTTTATGCCCTAATTTTTATTTGCTCTCCCTTATTTCCCGTATTTGGTTTCAATCATACGCATACAACTATTTTATTGACAATTATAATTAATCTTCTCCCAATTATAATTAATCTTGACTATATTATCTTGCATTTGTAAACTTAAAATTACCTATTTAAATACGCAAATTCAACATTTAATTATCTATGCATGAACAATTCTAATATAATCTTGCATTGATATATTTTATAGTACTTAAATATATAAAAAAATAAAAAAAAATACAATTAATAAAGCGAATCATATTAACTACTTGAGGGATTTGTTGACAAAGAGAGTATTAAAATCACACAACAAATTGAAGTGAGAACTACCTCGCAATGTCCTTGTTTGACAATTAGAAATTAGCGGTTAGCGTTAACGGATTATATCAGCGGATTTGACCAGCGAATTATATCAACGATTGGTAAAAAGATATTTCAAAAAATTAACTGTTTAGATTAACATGTAAAATGACCTAAAGTAGTTACCTTGATATACTTTATAGTACTTATTTGAAAAAAAAAAAAAAAAAAAAAAAAAACATTGGGCATTATCTCAATCGCGCAATGCGCGTAAAAAAACTAGTATATACTAATAAGAGTCCAAGAGAGTTAGGCCTATAATGGGTAGAAAAAATGGCGGTCAAATTTTTTAATCAAATGAATGGTTCAGATTGATCAGATTTTGATTTTTCCTTAAGATTTCCTAATTTATCCTTAATGAATATGATTATCCGTTAAATATTATCTTTTCCGTTAACTTCTGTTAGTTCACCGTTAACTTACTCATTGATTTTAATAAGAAAGGTCTTGGGTTCGAACCTCATCCAAATCAATGTTGGCATAATTAGTACTCTATTTTACTCTTATTAAATTAAATAATAATTTAGTAGCTACAAAAAAATATACATATGCATTTCTTTAATTTAGAATTATGTGTCTACAATGTCTTTATTAAAAAAAAAAATATTCATTATCAATAAATTAAATAAGAGAAATAATTGCATTAATTATATTGTCTTTATTTTTCTCAAATATCAAAATTCTTTACATTCAAATTCATCAATTGATTATATTGCTACATTGTCCCTACAATGTCTTTATTATAAAAAATTATTCATTATCAATAAATTAATTAAGAGAAATAATTTTTTTAGTTATATTGTCTTTATATTTTTCCAATGTAAAAATTCTTTACATTCAAATTCATCAATTGATTATATTCATTACATTGTCTATTATCTTTTTTGTGCACTATTTTTTAATTAAATATCAAAGTTAAAATACAAAATAATGCTATATATTTATTTACCAAGTATTTTACTAATACCATGAAAAAATTAAAAAATTATAATTAATAAAGCCAATCATATTAACTACTTGAGGGATTTGTTGACAAAGAGAGTATTCAAATCACACAACAAATTGAAGTGAGAATTACCTCGCGATGTCCTTGTTTGACAATCAATAGTGTTAGCGGATTATGACCTTGTTTGGCAATTAGCGGTTAGCGGTTAGCGTTTGCGGATTGTATTAGCGGTTAGCAAATAGCGGGTTTGACCAGCAGATTGTATCAGCGGTTTGTAAAAAGATGTTAGGTAAAATTAGCTGTTTAGATTAGCGGTTAACATGTAAAATGACCAAAAGAGTATAATAATAATAATAATAATAATAATAATAATAATAATAATAATAATAATAATAATAATAATAATAATAATAATAATAATAATAATAATAATAATTTTTGAAATAATAATAATAATAATAATAATAATAATAATAATAATAAGAAAAAAAAAAAAACAAAAATGATGTGGGATAAAAATCCCACATCGAAAGTTTTAAAAAATAAATGGCGTTGAGCTCCCTTATAAAAGGGAGCTCAACGCCAATTAGTTTCTCTTGCCTATCCCACATCGGATGGGCAAGATAAGAGAAGCTTGAGGCTTCTTTAAATAAAGAAGCCTCAGGCTTCTTACGGATTAGTGTAATTTTTTTATATAAAATAGAAATAAAAATGGAGGGTGTTTTTGGGGAAGAATTTTCCTTCCCCAAAACTCCAACCCCAAATGCTGCTCCGCGTTTGGGATTTCAGCGGTTTGGACCAAACTGTTGCTCCAAATCGCTGAGTAACCAAACATGGTTTTTGGCGTTTTGACAAATGGTGGATCAGTTATTAACCAAACAAGGCTTATATTAGCGAATTTGACTAGCGAATTATATCAACGATTGATAAAAAGATATTTGAAAAAATTAAAAAATATATAATTAAGCCAATCATATTAACTATTTGGGCGATTTGTTGACAAAAAGAGTATTCAAATTACAGAACAAATTGAAGTGTCCTTGTTTGACAATCAGCAGTTAGCTCTTCAATATTAGTATATATTTAATATTTTATACCCTAATTTTAATATTTTATACCCTAATTTTTATTTGCTCTCTCTTATGTCCCGTATTTGATTTCAACCATACCTATACAATTATTTTATTGACAATTATAATCAATATTGACTATATTATCTTGCATTTGTAAACTTAGAATTGTCTATTTAAATACACAAATTTAACATTCAATTATCTATGCATGACCAATTTCAATATAATCTTGTCTTGATATACCCTAAAGTACTTATTTAAAAAAAAAAATGGGCATTATCCCAATCGCGCAATGCGCGTAAAAAACTAGTAAAGAAGATAAATGCAAATCAACGGGGGACAGTCGTGTCCTTTACCTCTCAGTCCACGTCCAAGTATATTCAATATTCAACATTAAAATTAGGGATGTCAATCGGGCCAGACCACTCGGTTTCGGGCTAGCCCTGTCGGGTTGTCGGGTTAATCGGTTTATTAATATTTTATTCTCGGGTTCGGATTGGCCCTAACCCTAAACTTCGGGTTGTCGGGCTAATTGGGCGGGTTGAACAATCTGAACTAAAATTAGAAACTGAAAGTGAGTACCCATATTTAGAGTAGGGATGACAACGGGTCGGAGCGGGTCGGGGGCGGGAAGTATACTCCCCGTCTCCGTCCTCAATGGAAAATTGAAAATAGTCCCTATCTACGTTCCCGCGGAGAATTTGACGGGGTCAAAGAATCTCGTCCTTATCAATTTTCAGTCAAAATATTATATTAATGTTGTTTTAAATTTTAAAAAACTAAAAACTTAAATTTAAATTTAAATTATATATATATATATATATATATATATATATATATATATATATATTTAATTATAATAATTATTCTATGTATGTTAGGTTTCACATCACTTCTATAATAAAGAATAGTTTTCAATAGTTCGGGTTGTCGGGCTAGCCCTATCGGGCTACCGGGCTAATCGGTTTCGGGCTCGTCGGGCTAATGTGTTTTATCGGGCTAGCCGGTTCGGGCCATAGCCCTATCGGTTTCGGTTTTATCGGATTGGCCCATCGGATTCGGGTTAAATTGACATCCCTAATTAAAATACGTATGGGATTTGAAATGCATATGCAATTCGTCATACTGTTCAATAAATTCAATTAAATTGGATTAGATATGTAGTATCTTTGATCCTCCATTTCACACCTAAGGGGGCGTTTGGTTCATATTATTATTATTATCATAAATGCTTTAACAGTTGTCAGGTATCAAATGCTTTTTTTTTATGGTCAAATGCTTAGTAGGACGATGATGATGATGATGATAATAATGATAATAATAATAATGATGATGATGATGATGATCATCATCATCATCATCATCCTCATCATCATCATCATCATCATCATAATAATAATAATAATAATAATAATAATAATAATAATACACATGACATCCTAATCTGCAAAAACTTGGTGTAAACCTGCTAAAAATGCTAATTGCATTTTTTTTCCAAATTCATGGACTAATTTAGAGCTTATTCGGGTACAGTGGCTTAATTTCTATCCCCAAATAATTCAATGGCCTATTTGTACATTTTCCCTCATAATGATATACTTGAAAATGGTTGTTCATAATTTAATTTATATACAATATTGTTGTTGTCAGGGATGGAGCCAAAAAATTTTGTTGAGGAGGGACGAAGAATTAGGGACGGATTAAGAAATTTTTTCTAGTAAAGGCGAAACATTAAAACAAAATAGAAAATTTTAAAAAATAATAAATAAACTACCTAAGAAATATAGTTGTAAATATTGTTGGATATGAGGGAAAAATAAAACACATCGAAACTTTATAAAAATATTCATAATAAAATATGAAACATAATTAATTTGATAAAATAATTTGAATAGAAAACACATTATAAATTATACAATGTTATGTGTGTGTGTGTGTGTGTGTGTGTGTGTGTGTGTGTGTTAAATATTAAAAAAAAAACTATTAAAAACGTGACTGTGTTCAGACCATAAGGGAAGGAGTCAATAAATATTTAAAAAGCTATTTAAAACGTGACTCTGCTGAGCCCATATGGAAATGAGTTTAAAAAAGTTGTAAAATTATATTCATACTAGGATTTGAATCCATAACCTTTACTATTATCAAACATGTGTTGACCCAACCAATCTAACTCATTTCTTATTGGTATTTAATAGTTTTTTTTTTTATAATAATACTAAATCTTGTACTATATATATATATATATATATATATATATATATATATATATATATATATATATATATATATATATATAATCACACTCAGGTGCGACTGCTTCGCCCAGGACCGAAATAGGAATGGATTCTGTCTGTCCACGTGTCCAGATCTAATGGATGAGAAACACTGATATTTTAAAAAAAGTGCGGTGGCATTTTCGTAAATAATTGAACATCGAAGTGCAAGTAAAATGTATTACAAGTGCATGTAAAATGTATTATAGGTGCAAGAAAAAATTTACACTGAGCATTAATACTAAGTGCACCTATAGTTATAAGTAGTTGAACCTATAGTTCTAAGTAGTTGCTCACATAGTTATAAGTAGTTGCACCTAGATGCATGAATGTTTGCGGGTGGTTTTCAGGGGTATTACTCTCCGCTGAACTAAGATCAGTGAATGTTAACAAGGCAAAATTACATGCACTTATTGGTGAAAGTAGTTGCACCTATAGTTATAAGTAGTTGCACCTATAGTTATAAATAGTTGCACCTATATATAAGCACACCCAGGTGCATGAATGTTTGCGGGAAATGAATGCTAACAAGGCAAAATTACATGCACTTATAGGTGAAAGTATGTGCACTTGTAAGTGATTTTACTTGCACTTCGATGTTCAATTATTTACGAAATTGCCACTACATTTTTTAAGCTATTAGATCTGGGCACGTGTCGCGCCGTTCGCATATTCCTTCCTGGGCACTTATTCGCACCTGAGTGCATCCCTATATATATATATATATATATATATATATATATATATATATATATTGCACTCGGGTGCGAACGGCTCGCCCAAGCGCGAAATAGGAATGGATTCTGTTCGTCCACGTGTGCAGATCTAATGGATGAGAAACACTGATTTAAAAAAAAACGCGGTGACATTTTCGTAAATAATTGAACATCGAAGTGCAAGTAAAATGTATTACAAGTGCATGTAAAATGTATTATAGGTGCAAGTAAAAATTTACACTGAGCATCAATACTTAGTTGCACTTATTGTTCTAAGTAGTTGCACCTATAGTTCTAAGTAGTTGCACACATAGGTATAAGTAGTTGCGTCTAGGTGTATGAATGTTTGCGAGTGGTTTTCAGGAGTATTACTACCCGTTGAACTCAGATCAATGAATGTTAAAAAGGCAAAATTACATTCACTTATATGTGAAAGTAGGTGCACCTATAGTTATAAGTAGTTGCACCTATAGTTATAAATAGTTGCACACATAATTATAAGCACATCCAGGTGCATGAATGGTTGCGGAAAGTGAATGCTAACAAGGCAAAATTACATGCACTTATAGGTGAAAATAGGTGCACTTATAAGATATTTTACTTGCACTTCGATGCTCAATTATTTACAAAAATGCCACCGCGTTTTTTTAAAGTTATTAGATCTGGACACGTATCGCGCGCTGATTCGTTCGCATTTCCTTCCTGGGCACTTATTCGCACCTGAGTGCGTCCATATATATATATATATATATATATATATATATATATATATATATATATATATATATATATATATATATATATATATATATATACAAAAATTATATATAGAGTGGAGATGGGGTGGGGTGACGGGGGCAGCTGCCCCCTGCCCTCTTTGGCTCCGTCCTTAGTTGTTGTCATACCTTATGTAATAGAATACCACTATCTATCGTTCAAAAAATACATTGTTTGGGAGAAGAAAAAAATACATTGCTCTCAAGCTATTTATGACAACTAGTGCAACTGCATGAAAAATGAGTCAAAGTATAGAATACTAAATATTGTTTTTATATCCAACTATATATTCCACCCAGGCCAACTACCATGTAGTGCGATAGTATTCCGGTTATCCATTCAAGTGGATGGTTAAAGGTTCAAACTTCAGTGGTGGGGGCTTAGATTCTTGGTGTTGAAAATGTTTGAGAAAGTATAGAACAGATACTAACTTGTAAAAAATCATAAGGATTTCATATATATATATATATATATATATATATATATATATATATATATATATATATATATGTATATATATATATATTCCCGCCAGAATCTTGAACTTCAACATTTTTGGGAAGATGTTCTTTCGCAAATACAAGTGGCATATGCAAAACACAGTAGTAGGAAGCTTTGGGCTTATCCCCGCAGAGTAGGAGGTGTTCTCTGTTGTGCGTAACAACAAAAATAAATACCTGGAAGGAAGCTCGCGATGTGTCGTTGCTTTAGTACAAAAAACGGCAGCGTTCTGTGTCGTGTTTGGCAACACTATCTTAAAGATATTTAACGACCAGGGTATCGTTATATCTCCGCCTGATAGCACAGAAACAAATACGCAGCTCAATATCAGAATTTGGGAATTAGAAATGGTGATTTTCGGTGTGTTGTGACACTGTAGGAGGATTGCTTTTATACTGCTACCATCCCTTCTTAAAGCCTTACCGTAACTGTAGGCTATGTGTGGCCAGGCAGCACAAGAATAGGCAGTAAGAGGTGATGCAACGCTGGCAGCACAGCCACACACATCTTAGCTTCCATCTTAGCTTTGAATGTTTCCCAACAATCCCCCACACATTCAAAGGTGTAAGGCTTGAAGGAGAGCAACTGAGCGTAACAAACAAGAGCTAGCTTTCATGTCAGTGTGTTAAACTTGAACTGACAAGTGGTGGCACTAAGTAATCCACTATCCGAGAGTGAACAGAATCTTGAACTCTTCACCTAGTTGAATTTTGAACTTATGTGCACCTCTTTAGCTCCATTTGTTGTACACTTCGTATAGTTATTGGATAACCAAGTATTAGCCCTGTTTTCTGTGTCTCAGCACAGACATTCCACTCCACCGAGTGTACTTTACCGTGGACTACAGCGAGTGGACTGATTTACAGTCTACTTATAAATGCGAGTCTTTCCATGATTTCGTTTGACCACCGAGGTGGTGTCCATCATGAATTTCTCACCTCATTGGCTTTTAAGCCCATCTCCCTTGATGTATCAAAGATAGCCTTTCGATTTAGGCCTTTCGTGAAAGGATCAACTATATTCCTTTTAGATTTCACAAATTCCATTGTGATTACCCCATTCAATATTAACTGCCATACAGACTCATGTTTGACTCTTATGTATCTTCTCTTACCATTGTAGACACTATTTTGTGCCACAAAAATGGCAGTTTGAGAATCACAATGAATGGGCACGACGGGAGCAGGACTCCCCCACAATGGCACGTCTGCCAATAAATTTCTTAGCCATTCGGCCTCTTGGCTAGCCAGATCTAAAGCTATGAACTCTGCTTCCATAGTTGATCTGGCTATGCACGACTGTTTGGTTGATTTCCAAGACACTGCAGCCCCACATAGTGTGAACACATATCCACTTGTAGAGCTGACATCATCACTGTCGTTTACCCAGTTCGCATCACAGAACCCTTCTAGCACAGCTGGGTATCCTTTGAAGTTGAGACCCCAGTCTAACGTGCCTCTAAGATACCGAAGTATCCTTTTTAGTGCGTCCCAGTGTGAGCCACTAGGGTTATGAGTGAAACGACTAAGTTTATTCACGGCAAATGCAATGTCGGGAGGTGTATAGTTCATCAAGAACATTAGGCTCCCAATTACTTTTGCATATTTTTCTTGAAACATACATGACTCCATGTTCTTCAGTAGTTTGACACTAGGATCGTAAGGAGTCTTAGCCCGAACAACATCATAACTGTCAAACTTCTTCAGAAGTTTTTCTATGTAGTGACCTTGGGATAGAAGGTAACCTATATTGGTTTTTGTGACTTTTATCCCGAGTATCACATCGATTTCTCCTAGATCCTTCATTTCAAACTGTTGACATAGAGTTCGTTTGGTTTCATTTATAGCCTCAATACTTGAGCTAAAAATTAACATGTCTGTAACAACCTGAAATTTTAAAACTTTTGAAGCTTATATAATAAAGGTGAAATCTCATTAATTCCCAAACATAACATAAAGAGTACGGGGTGCTATGCCACACCTGAGCTAGAGAACTCAGGTGCACAGGCTAATTAGCTAATATCCTCAATAATGTAAATACATAATCATGACATGCAGGTCGAAAGGGAAACTAACTACTTCTACGCTTCGAGGTTCTAGCGCGCTCCAGTGTCTTACTCTTCTGTGCCTGAAAGCCAAATATATCTTTTCAGCGAGAGATGCTGGTAACCCACTCCAACGCGTTGAAATACAATACATATAGATATATATACATAGATATACGAAAAACCATTTCGAAGCATGAAGATATATCCTAAGAGACTCTAGCTTTCAAATCAGGGGACAGAATCGACAGATAGGGGTAACCACAATCAGCAGGCATAACCAAGCATAGATAATTCACAAGCATACGACAGATAGAGATAAGCACAGCCAATAATCATAAGCAAGCATATGCAGTTTACTAGTATGGATCCTAAGGTCACGCTTTCATAACAGGCATAACATCAATCCTCCTTATCTCATCACATAGCACACTTTGTCGGCGCCACAGGACCAATCGCATGCCCATACATGAGGGTCAGCGCATATAGCTCTGACACGGCCCCGCAGCACCCTGCCCCGTATTGCAACACGGAGGGGTCGATCGCAACCGACCGATGAACCGCAGCTCATCATATGTTTGATCGCAACTAAACAGTGGACTGCAGCCCAAGAGTAGTCATCTGACCGCAGCCAGGAAATATGAACCACAGCTCATGTAGAAACGTTTGATCGCAACAAAACGGTGGACCGCAACCCAAGAGTGTAAATCTGACCACAGCCAGCTTCTGAACCGCAGCTCAGGAATAACCAATTCGATCGCAACCGAATTGGGGTATCATGCACACATAACACATAACAAGCACATGCAGCCCATATTAGCACATTGGAAAGGGGGAGAAATCGTATAACGAAACCTATGCGTGGTCATCCACAACTAAGAATAATCCTAAGGGGTTCATACTTCTTACACCTAGGCCAACGGGATACCAATTCCACTAGCATGCAATATGTAAGACTTATTCAACCTACGAATGGTACCCGAACATCAAACTAGACATAGGCACGATGAACGGGGTCCGTTGGGACACCACAGGGGTCGGAGGAACATCAAACGGGGAAGCCAAAATCCCAAGTTGGGGTAATTTCCAGCGGGTAGCCGGTGGGTGAGGGTTCACCCGCCGGCTGCCCGCCGGCGTCAACAGTTCCGGGCAGCGGGTGCCCGGCGGGCAGCTGCCCGCTGCCGGTGACGTCTCCATTTGGCCGCGGGTAGGTGGCGGGTCCCCTACCCCCACCTACCCCCCACTGACTCTTTTTCACAAATAACGCCCCGGGAACCTTTGTGGAACCCGAAACCATGCTTAGACACTTTCAAACGCAATTGATAACAGCACGTAGACAATTAACAGATCAAGATCAGGAAACATACGGCACATATCCTATCATGCTTTTCTAAACATAATTAACACCCAAACATGTGAATTCCCACCCAATACACCAAGAATAATACCACACGAGTTTCACGATATAACATAGGGTTCTAATTACTTTTAAATCAACAAGAACACAATTCATCTTTTAATATCAAGATTCGGTAGGAATATCCCATAATCATCAAGAACACCGTACAATTATCAAGAACATCACCTAATAATCAAGAACACCACAAAATCATCAAGAACTTCTTATCATCATCAAGATCATCAAGATTACCCATGGAATCATAACACAAATTACCAAGATCAATATAACGAATCATCAATCACACAAGAATATGGGAGAAATCCTAAGAGGGGAATCATAGCTATGAAAATAGGTTTTGTTGAGACATGGGTTACCTCTTAGCCTTAATTAATTCCTTGGCTATGAAGGGTCTTTCTTTAAGCTTTCTTCTTTCTTGATTTCTCCTAGGGGAATTCTTGGAATTCTTGGTGTGGTGAGAGATTATTGTGGTAAGGGTTTCTAGGTGCCTCCTAGGTTCCCTATTTATATATCTAAGAGTCTTTAGGATCCAAATACTATAGGCTTGCTAACTCTATTCCTTTTTGGACTAGGGGTTGGGTTTAGGGATGAGGGCCCACAGACTATGGTGGGCCTTTTCCTAATTAATTACTGTAATTTAATTCTTTCTTTTGGGTAGTTAGTTAAATGATTAATTGGTTTTAGGGGTCGTAACACGGGGTGTTACAATGTCATCCACATAGAGACATATTATTACAATACTAGATTGGACCTCTTTAGAGTACAAACAGGTATCTGACCGGTTAGTAGTGTAACCAAGGTCCATTAAAGTTTTGTGAAACTTTTCATTCCACTGCTTAGGGGCCTGTTTTAGGCCATAAAGAGATCTTTTTAGTTTACATACCTTTCCTTCTTACCCTGGATCAACACAACCAGGTGGTTGTTCCATGTATATCTCTTCTTCTAATTCACTATTGAGGAAAGCCGTTTTCACGTCCATTTGGTGAACTATCCAGTTGTGTAAAGAAGCCAATGCAAAAAGAACTCGAATGGTTCCCACTTTTGTCATTGGTGAGTATGAGTAGAAGTAATCATCACCGAAGTTTTCTTTTGAAGATCCATTTGCAGCCAATTGGCTTGCACCCTTTGGGTAGTTCTACCAACTCCCAAGTGTGGTTGGACTGAATAGAGTCCAATTCACTTTTGATAGCTTCTTTCCACAGAATGGAGTCGACTGACTGCATTGCTTATTTAAACATTTTTTGTTCTTCTTTCAATACTAATTAGCACACAAACTGGTCACACAGTTCATTTAAATCTTTTAGTTCTGTGACATATGTTATGAAGTCAGAACCAAAATTCTTCTCTATCCTGGGTCTTTTGCTTCTTCTGGGCTCATCCAAATCGTTAGTAATGGTAGGAAAGTTGGCATTATCATTTTGAGACAGAGTATGAACTGGTGAGACATAAGCATTTTTTAAAGGAAAGATATGTTCAAAGAATATTGCATTTCTGGATTCACACATAGAACGGTTTTCTAGACACATAAATCTATATGCTGCACTATTCTCGGCATATCCAACAAAAACAGCATCAAAGGTTTTGGGTCCTATGTTGGACCTTTTCAGGGATGGTAGACCCACCTTAGCCAATCATCCCCACACCATAAAGTGTTTCAGGTTCGGGGAGTGCCCTTTCCACATCTCATAAGGGGTTTTTTCGAACCCTTTATGTGGGACTCTATTTAAAATGTGGTTCGTCGTTAGAACAGCTTCCTCCCACATAGAGTCTGGTGCCCCAGAACTGATCAACATTGCATTTAATCATTTCTTTAAGGGTTCTATTTTTCCTTTTAGCGATGCCATTTTGTTGGGGAGAGTAAGGAGCAGTTACTTCATGAATTAGTACCCGAAGTTTCACATAAGGTTTTTAGCGATAAAGATTCATACTCTCCACCTCTGTCAGAACGAAGCCTCTTTATTTTCAAGTTTAACTGATTTTCTACTTCAGTTTTAAAAATCACAAAGTTTTGTTCAGCTTCATCTTTTGTTCTTAAGAGGTATAGCTTTGTAAAACGAGAATAGTCATCTATAAAGGTTATATAATACCGTTTTCCACCTTTATTTTCAGTAGTTTTAAAATCCGCTAGGTCAGAGTGAATTAATTCAAGAACAGAGGAAGTTCTATGAGTTATAGCAGAAAAGGGCTTCCTAGCAAATTTTGCTTTAGCACAAGTTTCACATTGGGAGCATGCATCATTAAACAAGTTTGGCAACATATTTAGGCTTTTTAATCTATTTAAGCACTTTGAGCCAACATGTCCTAATCTACCATGCCACAAATTAACTGAAATAGTAATATAAGCCGAAGGGGAAGCATTATTCTTGATAGATTCTGGTCCAATTACAGATATGTCTAACACAAATAATCCCCCCCTCCCCCCCCCCCCCCCCCCCGTATATACCCTTTTCCGAGAAAAGTCCCACACCAAGTCATAACCAATCGGTCTAACTCAAGGACAATTTTGATCCTGGGCTTATTAAGTAGGCCCCCGGACATTAAGTTTCTATGCAGAGAGGGAACATACAACACATTGTTCAGTAATAACTTCTTGCCAGAATTAAGCAATAACTCTACTTTTCCTCTACCACTTACCTAAAAAATGCTGGAGTTGTCCATGAAGACTTGTTTCCTCCAATGACGGGCTCGAACACCTTGAAAAAAGACTTGTTGTTGCAGAAGTGACGAGATGCCCCCGTGTCGACGACCCACTCGTCTGGGTCTCCGACCATGTTAATCTCAGTAATCACTGTTGCTACGGCCTCGTCATCCTCCGTGGTTTCTACCACATTTGCTTGATTTTTGGATTCGTCCTTCTCTGAATTTTTATTTGTGGATCCTTTGCGATGATACCACTGTGCAGCTCGGTGTCCACGTTTCCCACAAACATAGCACTCGTCGCCTTGCCCTTTTTCTGAATTTTTCCATTTTTGATGCGATTGTTGTTATTTTTCGCATTCCTTTTTTTTATTTTTATTTTGATCACCTTTTTTATGCCTATCATCTTTTCCTGTAGTCTCAACAATGTTAGCCTTTGAATTATAAGAAAAGGATTCAGATTTTTGTACCGTGCGATTTTCCTCTTCAATGTTGATGCTACAGATAAGTTCTTGAAGGGTGTAGTTGCGTCGCTCGTGTTTCATTTTACTTTTGAAGTCTACCCACGACTCGGGAAACTTATCAACGAGTGCATCGCACAGGAATGCATTGTTGACTTTAGCACCTTCAGTTCGCATATTAGAAACCATATTTTCGAAGTCATGTACCTGTTCCACCACGGTTTTGGATTCGGTCATCTGAAAAAATGCCGCCATCGTCCCACGACGTACTTCCTCTTACCGGTGTCATCGGAACCATATTTTTCTTGCAATTTTTCCCAGATAGCTTTTGCAGATTTTTCCCAGAAAACATGTCAAAAATAGAATTTGTTACTCGTTTAAGAATGGAGGCCCGCGCAGTTTTGTTGTCTTTCACATATTTTGGACAGACCTGCAATGTGCTTCGTACAGGCCTCAGTGCAGGAGCTTGATCAGCTACCTTGTCCGATTGATCAATTGTCTTATCCAACTTGTCAGCTGCCCCGGTTGTGGTAATAGTGGCGGTCGCAGTCGTGGCCGCGGTCGTAGCAGTCAGGATGATGGTGGTGGGATCATCATAAATCACGTAGTCAACATCCTTCTCTTCCAGCAGCATGATGATCCTTGCAGCCCATCGTTTGTAGTTCATACCGCCGGTGAGAATTTCGATGGGTGTGACATCAAAAGCTGGCTTCATTGCAGTAGACATCGCCTCCCTGATTTTAAATATCTTTAACCGTTGTGCGTAACAACAAAAATAAATACCTGGAAGGAAGCTCGCGATGTGTCGTTGCTTTAGTACAAAAAACGGCAGCGTTCTGTGTCGTGTTTGGCAACACTATCTTAAAGATATTTAACGACCAGGGTATCGTTATATCTCCGACTGATAGCACAGAAACAAATACGCAGCTCAGTATCTGAATTTGGGAATTAGAAATGGTGATTTTCAGTGTGTTGTGACACTGTAGGAGGATTGCTTTTATACTGCTACCATCCCTTCTTACAGCCTTACCGTAACTGTAGGCTGCTATGTGTGGCCAAGCCGCACAAGAATAGGCAGTAAGAGGTGATGCAACGCTGACAGCACACCCACACACATTAGTAGGAAGCTTTGGGCTTGTCCCCGCAGAGTAGGAGGTGTTCTCCAACTGTGTTATCAAATTTCTAAAGTGTTGTGTTCAATTATTTATTTACTACTTTATATTGAGTTTAGAATATCATTAGGAGTAATTGCTCGTATTTATACTCTGACTAGTTTTTTTTTATACGGCAAATTTATATTTCTGCATTATATCATTTTCAATTGATATCAGAGCATTATCACTCAAATCATTAGCGAGATTCTGGGGATACTCGAGTTTATATTGCAGGAAGGAAGAAGGCACGTCGATAACAAGCTAAGACCACCATTATTGAACGGAACTGAGTTAACAACTATGCTTATTGGAAGCTAGGATGAAGACTTTTATTAACTCACTAGATGAAGAGTGTTCCTCTCATAGTTACGGTTTTAGATGAGGTGAAAGAGAAATCGATAACTCAAAGAACATCATATGAAAAGAAGCTATCTACAACTAACAATAGAGCTATGAATGTGATTCATAGTGCACTCTCATCCCTTAAGAGAGGTCGGGGGTTATATGATGAATAAAATATAGGAATATCTAAATACTAAGAAAACACCTAAAATTTGAGGAAAATGTTGAAAGCTATTATGACACAATCATAATAGTTCATAGGCCATAGCTTATTATGACAGGCCAAATTACTTAGTAAAGAAATATAGGCTATAATAAATTTCTTCTACCTCGCGTTTTTCTTTTCCTTGTTTAATTTTTTTTTTTGGGAGGGGAATTGCATTTTTGGTCCTTGAATTATGCAATATCCACAACTAGTTGTTTGTCTTTCGATGTCCACTTTTATAAACGTGGGATCAATACATTATTTACAACTGGCCCCTTTTGTCTTTTTTATTTTTTATTTTGTATATAGTTATTATTATTATTATTATTATTATTATTATTATTATTATTATTATTGTAATTTTTTTTATTGTTACATATTACATAATCTTTCTTCCTTCTATATAATAAAGCCATAACTTTTGGCCAATCAAAACCTTGCATTTTCCCACCCAATGAAAGTGACGTCGTTTGGTATAAAGAATATTGCGTTAATTTTATTTTTTAATTCATTCAGTAATTGTCTATTATCAAAAGTATTTGTATTTGTATTAAAGACTAACTAATGCTCAGCCATGTTTTAGGTTTCCCATATAGAACAATAATAATTATATCGAAAAAGGGGATCTGAGATTAAAATTAATTATTAATTAATTAAACAATAAACCTAAACTATCTTTCTATATATTGCGAACAGTAATTCAAAAATCTTCAACCTTTATACTTTTGTTGTTTCATATTCCGGTGCAACACCATTATTGTTCTTCCATAATGGTTGAGTTGCTTTGGAACTCTACATCCTTCAAAGCTAATTTGAATTTCCCATTCTTCAGCCTTCACAAAACTCCTATAAATAATGGTTAGTGGTTAGTGATTTAGCTCTGAGATTACTCTTCACTACGTACACGAAAGCTATAAGGGTTAGATTGGTTCGCACATATTTAGTACCTGAAGGCCAGAACTTTAATGCAATTAAGAGCCCAAAATGCCTCTTCCACGACATGGAGGAATTGATGCAAATGATCTATGGTATTTTTTTTCCTAAAGTCATGTATTAATGATGCAATGCTAAATTAAATCTGGAAAGCTATTATATTTGCCTATTTTTGCAGAGTGGAAATCCAATTCAAACTGAGTTGGAATGTATTCGTAACAAAGCTATGGTGTTTAAAATTTCTGCTAAGGTTGAACATTTTAGGAACCCTGCAAAACCACTCCCAGTGATGAAAATGACTAAGGATGATGAGTTGGTAGAAATATACTGCCCTCTTTGAATGATGAACATGACCATCTATCTAGGATGATTGATGAAGAAGGTCAAGAGGAGGGGTCTGAGGTACATGGCTAATCTATTCAGTTAATTAATTTTATTGATTCATTTGTCTAACTATTGTTTTTTTTTTTTTTTTGGAAATAGGAGAGTGAATCTGGGAAAACTAAGGTTGGATGGTAGTGATGAACCAGTGGAGAAAGGTGCAACAAAGAGTAACTTACTAGACCAATTCTCTTCAAGCAAAGAAGTTAAAGATCCAAGGCTGTTCATATTAGGACTAGTATTAAGACTCTATGTATTTGAGTCACATTATGACTCCATATCCTAGTCTCCCTATGATTTCCCTTGTGTATATTACCCAAATCTATACAGTTGTTAGACAATTTATTCAATACAATTCTATACAGTTCTCATCTGGCATCAAATAGTTAGGGTTTTCTATGGACAGATTCAACTCCCTTCTAGAGACGTCTCATTAGTCCGAATGAATTGAAGAAGAAGAATTGTGTTTTTTTTGAATTTCCAACAACAACAATCAAGTGTCCACGTGCAACTTTGCAATCCAAAGCAAAAACACAGATTGAAGTAAAAAAAAAAAAAAAAAAAAAAAAAAAAAAAAAAAAAAAAAAAAAAAACGAGAATGCAACGTGGTAGTCGTGGCCTTGATGATCCGTGTCAAATTTGTAAAGGTTTCGGCCACACGGGAGCCAATTGTTTTTGGCGCTATGATGATCCGTGTTAAATTTGTAAACGTTTTGGTCACACGGGAGCCAATTGTTTTTGGCGTTATGATGATGTGTGTAACACCGCTGATTTTCATCCTATTTTAAAACAATTTAATCTTACGAAATAAGGATAGAACTATCATTAATACCAAAACAGGGCGGAACAGGGAGGAAGCTAAACATGAGTGTTGGGGTGTTATGCCACATCTAAGCTAGAGAACCTAGATGCACAGGCTAAGAACTAACTAAACAAAGCATAAATCATAATCATCATCCAAATACAAACGTGGCTCACAGGCCGTCTAACTAAAACTAGAGCTAACTAAGCTAGGAACCGCAGCTCCTTCTAGAACGCTCTCGACCAACTACTCTACACCTGAAAAACATATGGTGTAGCAACCGTTAGCGAATAATGCTAAGTAACCCACTCCCACGCGTTGAGTACAATATATATAGCTATAAGAAAACCATTTTGAGACTTGGGAATACATAGATATAGTCCTAAACAACTCTATCTTTAAAATCAGGATAATGACTCAAGACAAACCAATGGACTTGACACTATAAGACAATATCAAGATACAAGCATGCAAACCATGACCACAAAACCATACAACGATAAGACTCAACAATAACAAACCATAGACCACAACACATACAAGTTCCAACCTTATACCAAGTTCCAACATTTACTCCTCTCCATCCTTATATCCGTTCCAACCTGTACCTCCAGGCCACCCTGTACACCATTAACCTTATTCCTCCGAAGCAATGCTCCTCGCCTATCCAACTGCCAATCTGTTCTGCCGATCAAATCACACTCAGTGCCAAAGGTACCGCAGCACCATATCAAAAGACAAATGCACAGCATTGCAATCAACAAAAGCACACTCAGTGCATCAAACCACCAATCTATTTTTATACCGCCAATCTCATATCATTCAACACCAAGGACAACAATACAATATTCAATGAGTTAATACTCAAAATTGTCCTCGACTATAGTGATTTTTCCCAATTTTGTCCTAAACGACTTTGGTGTCCTAAACTTGTCCCAGACTTTTGTGTTATTACTCAAAATTGTCCTCCGTTATCTAATCCGTCAAATGGATGTTAAGTATAGGGTTAAATATGTAATTTTAATTTTGGTCTTCTAGTCTTCTTATTTCACCGCGCCAACAACAGGGTAAAATATATTTTGATCAAGAATTTCCAACCTTGCGACTGCTCTGCTCAAGCAATAATTCCCCAGAAATTCGCCAAATAAATTCTTCAATATGTGTTTATCAAATTCGTCAATCTCTATTTATCAATTTCGTCTTTCTGTGTTCATGGGTTTATCAATTTTGCCAGGTAAATTCGCCCAAAGAAAACCCTAAGGAAGCAAAGCAAATTTCTTCCCTACATAGCAATGGATTCAAGACGACGGAAAAGGGGCGAATGCGCTCCGAAATATGGTAAGAACTTTGGTTTGTGTGAGCTTATATATGAATATGTATGTACTGCCAAAGCATAAATTAGTATTTAATGAATTTATTGTGAACGTGCTAGTGCTGGGGTTTAAATATGAGCTTGTGCTAATGAGAGTTGGAAGTGGAAAATGGAAATTGAATCTCACAGCAGATTACAGCTAACTTGGGATTAAAGCTTTTAGTTGAGGACCCCTTCAATGACAGAAGTGGTAAGCCAGATCCTGTGAAGAACAAAAAGCGAGCAGATTCCAAGAAAGAAAAGAGGGTTGACAAGAAAAAGCTAGCTCCAAATAAAAGGATTCAAGAAGCTGTCAATAACTCCTAGTGTAATGTGAAATTTGTGTTGGTAGTGGTATTAGTGTTGTGTGCTATGATATATATTCAACTTGTAATAGGGGTAGGGAGTTTTGGAGAAAAAAAGACTAGTTTTACTCAACTTAGATTGAATTAATGTAAGTTGATTTGCAGCAGGCATATTAATATATATGTGAACTTTAAGTCATTTGCAGAATGTTTGCAGTTTATATAATGTGATTTGCATTTGTAGTTCTAATGTCAGATCATTACTGCAAACCACTATGGTACAATTACAGAACAAAATAACCCTGTAAATTCAGTAGTAAATTAGACACAGAGTAAATTTTCTGCAAAACAACCTGTGTAATCCGTAGAACAGAACAACCTTATATGAAACAAGCTAAAGTAGAGAGATTGCAGCAGTACATTCAAAGATTGGAACAAACAACAGTAAATTCAGACACAATAAAGTGTAGTAAATTCATTCAGTGGAGAAATTCATTACTACTAGAACCTAATATGCAAAACACAAATATTCATTACTGTTATAGCATTGAGATGACTAATCTCATTGTTTATCAAAACAATATAAAGAGCCCTATATAATTCTAGCATAACAATATAAGGGTCTCTTACACAAAATACAACTACTTAATCAATTTCTAATGGTTCATCCTGATTTCCATAACTGCAATCACTTCTGCTTCTATCACGGGTTCATTGGCTGGCTTCTATCGCTGGCTCATTGGCTGCTTCTACCACTGGTTCAAACACAACTGCTCTCACTGGTTCATTCACTTCTTCTCTAACTACTTCTACCACTAGTTCATTGGCTGCTTCTCTCACTGGTTGAGAATTTTTCTTTGTTCTAATCCTCTTCTTTGGATTGAGCTACAAACAGTAATAAACAATAAAGAATGCAGTTTGATTTTACCAACAGTAATAAACAATAAAGAATTAAATACAGTTTAGGAATTTATTGAGAACTTACCAATCTTTCTTTGATGACAGGATCTGTTGGACACCTCCTTGCATTATGGCCTGGCTGCTTACATTTGGTACAATGCAGTTTTATTTTACTCCTTTGCACTGTTGTCAAATTTCTTGGTGCTTTGCTTACTTCTCCTGCACTTTTTTTCCTTAATTTTCTTGGTCTACCTGCCTTACATGATGTGTACAATGGGGGTAGTAGTGGTTCTATATCTGTAATTGGCCACTCATCTGGCCCAGCCATAGGGTTAATAGAACCTGCATAAGCTTTCAAATAACATTCTGTAGAATACATTGGGCTAACAAAGTTGATGACTTGTAATTTCTTCAACCAAATTGCCCTAATTGCATGCTTGCAAGGAATTCCTGTTAATTCCCATCTTCTGCAACTACATGACCTTTTTCTCAAATCAACTTGCTGACCATCCTCCCACATCCCTCTAACTTCAAACAAATCCTCATCACATTGAGTACATAAATAACTTGCAGCTGCCTCTTCATTAACTGCAATTTTCTCCATAATTCTAGGACATATTGTAGACTTCCATTCATTAGCAGCTTTCTTTCTATTGTTGAAGAACCTAGGCATTAAGTGATTTCTCAAAGCTCAAGGCATGGTATAAGTGGCAACTTCCTTGCATTCAAAATCATTGCATTAAAGGACTCACATATATTATTGACCAAAACATCACATTGTGCAGAAGTAGTAAAATGAGACCTTGACCATTCACTTGGGTGCTTGTCAGATAACCATTGAAATGCATCTACATCTAATTGATGAATATTCCTCATTGCTCTAGTGAAGGTATTCACAGTTGTTGCTCTAGCTGCTGTCCAGAGAGCATCTTTAATTGCTTTGCCCTGGAACCCTGCTACCCTGAGGTTACCATATAAGTGCCTCACACAAAATCTGTGAATAGCTTCTGGAAACACTTCTTCAAATGCAGGGATTAACCCTTTTTGTTTGTCTGAAATTAAAGTCAAGTTATTGTGATTCACCAAGTCCAAGTCTTTCTTAAGTAGTTTCAAAAACCAAGTCCAAGATTCTTTGTTTTCCCCTTCAACAATTGCATAAGCCAAAGGAAAAATGCTGTCATTTGGATCTATCCCAACAGCTGTCAGTATTTGGCCCCCAGTTTTTGCCTTTAAGTGACACCCATCAAATCCTATAATAGGCCTACAATATTTATGACCTTCCATACATGCCTCCCAACACATGTAAAACCTCAAAAATCTTTTTTTTTTTTTGCCTCCAGGTTCCTCATATTCACTTGGTTTTACAATGCAATTTGACATAGGGTTAGTTTTTTGAATTTCATGATAGTAGCTCCACAACTTTTTAAATTGTTCCTCTTGTTCACCCTTTATGTCACCCCATGCTAGTGTCATTGCTTTATAACATTGTCTAATTGTTAGACTGAATTTGTCATCAGCTTTAACCTTACTTTGAAACTCCACAATGTTCCAATCACTTTTGTGCCTAATTTCATTTTTCCATCTTTTAGCAGCCTTGGTTGCAGTGATCATATTGTTCTCGTATACCCACCCACAACCTTCATGCTTCTCATTATAACTTAAAACTCTCCATGTGAATGTGTTCTTTAACTTTCTGCAGTTGATTCTCCAAGGGCAGCCTTCTTGTTTGCAGCTCACTGTTACTCTTAATTTGTCAATCTTTTCAAATTTCAGATCTTTCCCATTCTTAATCCCATAATTCTGTATAGCTTCTTTAAATTCTTCTCTACTAGCAAAGGTTAATCCTATGCAAAAGATGGGGTTTTCCATGTCAGTTTTTGCTCTAAAAATAAGCCACTTGTGTTCATCATTCTCACCATCACTGGCTACATTTTCATCAGATAAATCTAATCCATCAGCAACTACTATAGCACCCTCTACTCCATCATTAACTTCATTAGCACCCTCTACTCCATGTTCAACCACTGGACTTGTTTGTACACCACCATATTCCACTGTTACATCAACATATTTATCAAACTCTCTATCATCTTTCTTCCCTTCAACCAAATCATAATCAGAGTCATAAAATTCTTCTAACACTTCATCCTCATAATCCTCATCCTTCCATCAGCGTTAGACTCCACATCATGTTCTTCAATATCACTTCCTATGTTAGATGCTTCTATGAACTCTGACTTTACTACCCATATCTCCAACTCTCTAGGCTTACCAACACAAAGAGAGTTAACTAAAGGCCATATCTCACTATCTGAATGTAACTCAAACAAACCACCAATACCATTGCTAAGCAATTTTGTTTGTAGAGGATCATACCCTAACTCCTCTACTTTTTCTCTTAGAGTAATCATCCCCCACTCATCAACCGACATATAGTCCCAATAGTCTGTGCACCCACCTACATATTGTGATTTGGTCCATGATTAATCCTCCCACCATGTCTCAACATAAGTGTAAAATATTCATTTTCTTCACCTGTTTCAAGACACAGTACATTTAATACAATACAAATATAGACACAATACATAAATATGGAGACATGCGGTCCCAACATTACAACATATATATGCTTTACACTGCTCATTCACACAAATTTGACAGTATATTCCAATAGATGTGGTCCCTACATTGCAATTGAATGAAACACGCATGTGTTATTGTCATTTGTAATCATGTAAATTTGGCATCATTCTCACTGTCAATGCATAACTATGAAAATTTTGAAGTGCACTACTTTTACTTTAAACATAATTACGTACATATGCGTTAATTTATGCTTCACTTTCCACAATAAATTCATTGATTAATAATTTATGCTATGATAGTACATACATATTCATATATAAGCTCACAGAAACCAAAATTCTTACCATATTTCGGAGTGCATTCGCCCCTTTTCCGTTGTCTTGAATCCATTGCAATGTAGGGAAGAAATTTGCTTTGCTTCTTTACTTGGCGAAATTGATAAGCAGAGATTGACGAATTTGATAAACACAGACTGACGAATTTACTTGGCGAATTTCTGGGGAATTATTGCTTGAGCAGACCGCAGTCGCAAGGTTGGGAATTCTCTGTCAATTTTTTTTAACCTGTTGGCGCGGTGAAATAAGAAGACTAGAAGACCAAAATTAAAATTACATATTTAACCCTATACTTAACACCCATTTGATGGATTAGATAACGGAGGACAATTTTGAGTAATAACACAAAAGTCTGGGACAAGTTTAGGACACCAAAGTCGTTTAGGACAAAATTGGGAAAAACCACTATAGTCGAGGACAATTTTGAGTATTAACTCAATATTCAATACTCAACAACAACGTCGTCAAGGGGTAATCAAGGGAAGGGTACAACAAATGTACGAACTCTTATCAACAATTGACATCAATTCAACCACGTGACTCATGGGGAACATCCTAGACTTTACTTCCAATGACAACAAGACAACCACAAGACTCACAAGGGAACATGCAAACCATACTTTGGACCAATGGGATACAAGGTTACACCACATGCAATAATCAAGAATCACAAATCATATTATGGTACTTAGGACAACATTCTAGACTTACAAACATCAAAGGAGACACATCGGGGCACGGGGAATCGACCAACGAGGACAAACAACACACCGCACCGCCCGTACCAGAGGGCGGTACGGCGGGTGGTCAACCACCCGCCGGCGGGCTGCCCATTCCAGCGGGTGGTCGTCCACCCACTGGCGGCCCGCTGGAATGGCACGCCCACTGCTGGAAATTATAGAATTTCTGACCACCTGAAAGTGATATTAAATCAAGTCGAAAGCAAAAAGTGGTCGAAAATAGAAACAAAGGTTTTTCCGGATACCAAAAGTGGTTGGAACAGGGCATTTGACTTGATTTAAGATCACTTTCAGGTGGTCGTAAATTCCATAATTTCCAGCAGTGGCCGTTTTCGGCGGGTGGTCGGGTGCGGGTTCGTCCCCCCACCGACTACCCCCTGGAACAAATATTCTTGGCATTTTTCCCATCCCGGGAATTCATCAATTTGACCCAAAATCAAGTCCAAATACACCCAAACATACATCAATAATAATAGGGACTTGAACGCTGATAAACATTATTTTTAGTGTTATTTTTTATAATATTTTTATAGTTAATTTACAATAATTGATTAATTTCATATCTATTTTATTTATTATTGTGATTAGTAGCTTTATTAATATTATTCAATTTTACGTTGTTTTACTTATTAAATTTATTTTATTATTGAGCAAATTACACTTTTGGTCCTATGACTATAGGGGGCATGTTAATTTCAGTCCATGACTTTTAAAACTAACAATTTAGTCCTTTAACTATGATTTTTTTAGCAGATTTGGTCCTTCCGGTCAAATCACCGACGAAATTTGGCCGGAAAAATATAAACTATTTTTAATTATTTAATTATGAGTGCAAATTGGTCATTTCAGCTCTCCCTTCTTCTTCCTTCTTGCAAAGAGTTGCAGCAACGGCCGATTGAGTTACACTACCTCTAATCCCACCAATCTAACAATCGCAAGCTTTGAAAGTTGAAACATATTTAGCATTTCATCTTTCATTGAAAACCACAGTAAAAAAAAAAAAATCACACGGCTTCTCAGCACATATCGCAGTTGTCCTCTTTCGCCTGCCTCGCTGTCGTCGTCATGGACAACATTGAAACGGTGAAGATCTTTGCATAGTGTTTCGCAGAAGGAAAAAACAGTGAAGACCTCTGTGAACGTTTTTTATGCTCTGGTTGACCACGGGAGAATTCCATAACCTCTGTGATTTGAAGCTTCGTCTTGGTGTTTTTGATGCTCTGGGTGACCTTGGGAGAATTCTTCCTCTGTGAATGGCGGCGATGGCAACTTCACGGTGAATTCTTCCTCCGTGAACGAATCCGAAAGAATCAGTGTATAATTTCATTAATCTGTGATGATTTACCATTAACATGGGTTTGGCCGGTGATTCGAAGATATGGGTTGCTGTTTCCTATGCAAATCAGTCGGCGAGTATGTTGAATGGAGAAGGAGGTGGTTTGAAATGACTAATTTGCCCCTCTGATTAAATAGTTAAAAATGGTTTGAGTTTTTCCGGCAACATTTGGCCGGCAGGACCAAATGTGTTAAAAATTGCATAGTTACGGGACTAAATTTTTAGTTTTGAAAGTTAAGTACTGAAATTAACACGCCCCCTATAGTCACTGGACCAAAAGTGTAATTTGTTCTTTATTATTTGATTTTTTTCAGTCCAATAACTCATTGATCCTAATTTTATTATGATTATTATGATTATTATGATTAGTATTATTATTATTATTATTATTATTATTATTATTATTATTATTATTATTATTATTATTATGATTATGATTATGATTATGATTATGATTATGATTATTATGATTATGATCATCACCATCATCATCACCATCACCATCACCATCACCATCACCGTCACCATCACCATCACCATCATCATTATCATTATCATTATTATCATTATCATTATTATCATTATTATCATCATCCCAAAATCCCAAATAATACTCCGTCAAAACAGAGCCGACAAACGAGAGAAAGAGGCGCAGGTTCTTGATCGCAATCTTGATTAAGACTTTCGGATAGCGTTCTTGAAAAAGCCCGTGTATCTTGAAATCAATTTTACACTAAGGATTCTACTTGATTTTATGTTACGAGACAATTTCGCTGTTTAATTAATTCAATTTAAGCAACATATAAATAACGAAATTGAAAGCATAAACAAAGTAAAGACACAGTAGAATTGTTACGCAGTTCGGAGCTCCTTCTCCTACGTCTGCGGGGCAACCCACGTCTGCCCAATCCACTAGATGTTCACCACAGAGTATTACAAGAGGTAACTACAAACGGCTCACACCCTTTACCACTACAACTCTTCTAAAACACCTACTCAGGACTGAACCGTGCATGCCATAACCACCTTTGGTGTAGCACTTCAGCTGTCACAGGTACTGATTTGTATTACAGATTTAGATCACAAATAATATAATCAATATTAAAGCAATAATGTAGGAAGCTTGCGTATGGATTCAGAATTTCAGAATTGGCAACTTCTTCTTTCATTTTCCCTTCCTTAAATACTGCACGTAGCTTCCATTTAACCATGCCTTGATTATAGCTTCACATGTGGCTTGAAATCTTCTCAACCACATATTCTTTTAACTTGAGATCTTCAGACTTGCTCTTTGTCCAACTTCTTTAACAATAAATCTCCACCACTTATTTTAGCTTGGTCCAAAAAACTAATTACAATACATGCTAATTAACATTACATATTAATAAAATAAACTAATAAATTAGCCAATTTAATGTGTACTAATTCGTACACTTACAATCTCCCCCTTTGGCAATTTATTTGGTAAAACAATAGTATCATTATACTTTGGGAAAAAGAAACGAAATATTTTATTAACATCCCATAGTATACGTACTGAACATGACAAAAAAATAAATATGCAATTTTAAAACTCTTAGGACCTGACCAAGGTTTATTTGTGTGTGAGATTTTATTTTGGACCTTAGTTGATGTCGACTCTCATGCTTCATTCAATTAATGAATAGTGAATCATGCACAAATTAGTGTTGTATCAAACATACCATATATGTCACGCTTTCCATATTGTAATTTGAATTACTCCCCCTAACTTGAAGCTTTCTGTCCTTCAGGTGCATCCCAATTGAAACCAATTCTTACCATGCAGTCAACATACCAAAAATACCATAGATATTCATACTTAAGTCATTCATAACAATCCATACCAAATTTATTAACATCCATACCAAAAGCCAACCAAAAACTTACCAAACATTACCAAAAAAATTCCCATACTCCCCCTTTCTCCAATACTCCCCCTTTGTTTTTGCCAAATAAATGACAAACAACCTGGTGAACATCATACTAGTGGATTGGATTAACTTGCAGACGGGGTACCCGATTCAGATTCATCACTCTCAGAAATAGAACCAGTGCCAGCGCCAGTATTAGTTCGAAGTCGAGCATAGATGGCCTCAATTCTGGCTATTTCTTCCAATTGAGCACCCAACAAATTCTCTAAGCCATCAATGGTAATTTGTTGAGAAGCAACCGATGTGCGAATTTGAGCAATTGACGCTTGAAGAGTGAGAACAATTTGACGGCGATCCATGAGTGTTTGAGGTTCCTTGAACACTGTCGTAGGACGGGGATTTGGTGCGGAGGCAGTTTCAGCAGATGATGCAGGGGCAGACACAGAGGGCGTGGCAGTTGGTGCACCGGGAGTGATCAACAGAGTAGCTCTATCATCATAGTGATCCTTATTTGTCAACCGATCATCATACTTATAAACTGAGGCATTAGCAACTACCTCCTCATCTTTGTATGGCTTGAACCCATGGTCATGTAGATGTCCAAAAATGAGACTGGGAAACGGTAGATGTACCTTAGGTTCCCTATGTCGCACGAATTGAGCAAGATGACCAAAAATGATTTCTCCGAGATTGAAGGGAAGGTGGTTTCTGATTTTGTAAAGGAGGGCAGCAAGCTGGTCAGAGACAAGATGATGACGCACAGCCGGCATCCAATTAGTTGAGGCAATCCGGAGAAGAACAGAGTAGACCGTGGTGAGCTTTAGGCTTTCAAGTCCGGAGTTAGGCCAAGTGACAATTTTGTTGTGAGTTAATGCAGCGGCTTGGAGATTAGGACTTGGGTCAGGAGCAGCTTGATGATTCGGAGTACCCAAATATGAATTAATCACGGCAGGACTTAAGGGATACCATTTATCCCGAATGAAGACTTGTTGAAATCGTGGAGACCCCTCCGAAAACGTATCCAATGTTAAATTTGTGTAGAACTCGGCAGTGAGCCATCTGGAATACGGGCCAACATGTACAAGTGAGGCAAGCAGAAACTGATCACGCAAAATAGGCACAATGTTGCATTTTTCTGTCAGCTCCTCCACATTGATGGATTTTTCCAGAATAAAATCCCTTGTAGTATGAACCCTCCAGTCGGACATCAAATCTTGAGACAGTAAAATAGGATGATAAGTCTTCTTGGGTTGTTTCTTCTTTGAGCCAGACAGAACAGCAGCAGGTGCTGGTGCAGGGGCCGGACTTGGTACAGGGACTGAAACAGATCTAGACCGAGTCATTCTGGGTGGCAATGTGGGCCCTTTCTTTGATTGCTTGGAATCAGACAAGCAGACAACATCCTCCAATGCTCCAATTTTTCTTTTCCCGGCTGTACCTGAAACACTAAGTTTTTCTTTCCCTTTTTGGGAAGATTTGCTCACGGGCACAGAGATGATAGGGACAGTGTCATGGGAGGTGGATACTGGAATGGGAACCTCTATTGTTGAAGATAGGACAGGTAAAGTTATGGGGATAGAAAAAGCAGCACAAGTCATAGGAGACACAAATTGGTTGATATTTCGAATGGAGAATGGAGAGGTCACAGTATGCAAAAAATCAGATAAGGAAACAAGATTTTCAGGCAATTGATTTGAAGAATCATACGGATCATTTTGTAAAGGAAAGGAAGGGGCATTCATATCACTGGAGATAGACACAAACTGATTTGGCAAGGAAAAGTTAAAATCTAATTTTCTAGAAGCTGAAACATTTGCATTTAAAGGTGAGGACACTACCGTATTATCCGGAGAGGGGACATGCATTTTCTCCTGTTGAGATGGAGACAGTTTGGATGGATCCTCCTGAATAGTCCATGGCTCGGCTGAGATGAATCGAGAGAGAGCTTTGATTTGCCTAGTTTCTTTGTCCGAAAGACCTTCTAGGAGACTCTCATGTGTCTTAACCGTGGCAAGAACTAGATCGGTGGCATCAGGTGTGAGGGGAGAATCAGCGTCAATAATATGCCGGAGGAGTTCCAATCTTTCTGATTTTGTGGTGAAGATTGCAAAGGGATTATCTTCTTCCATTGTTGGAGAGATTTGCGAAAGAAGCTCGAAAGATGAAGATGAGAGTGACGGTGGTGATGGGTAAGAGAGATATAAAGACAATGCATTAATTTGTTGATATATGATGGTGAAGTGATGGGTCTCAAAAGCCGTGAAAGAAGAGGAAGGATTTGACTAGATGGTAAGGCTAGAAAGTAGAGTTATAATAGGAGAGAGAGGTTGAAGTTGGTTTACATTGGTATTTTAGTCCACATCTTAGTTTTGTAGATAGAGCCGGGTAAGGAAACATTTAGATATAGGATCCTTAATTGTGATTTAGCTAAAAAAAGATAAAAGGTGAGGAAATTAAAAAGGAAATAGGATTTAATTTTTAGAATTTTATTTTTCCTGCAACAAAAAAAATCAACAACCACGTTAAAAAAATAATTAGAATTTATTTGTTATACCTGATGAGAGAGATTAAGCTGTGGGATTGCACACTCCAAGGGCAGCTCTAAGCAGTTCAAATCTCGATTTGTCTAAAGGCTTGGTAAATAGGTCTGCAAGATTTTTATCTGTTGAGGTATACTCCATTATAATTTCTTTTTCCTCGACTAGTTCACGAATAAAGTGGTGTCGAATATCTATGTGTTTCGTCCTGGAGTGTTGAACTGGATTTTTAGAAATGTTGATTGCGCTGGTGTTGTCACAGAACAATGTCATACTTTGTTGTTCTATACCGTAGTCTATTAACATCTGGCGCATCCAGAGTAATTGTGTACAACAACTACCCGCCGCTATATACTCAGCTTCAGCTGTGCTAAGTGAAATCGAGTTTTGCTTTTTACTTAGCCAGGCGACTAAATTTTTTCCGATAAAGAAACATCCGCCTGATGTACTTTTTCTGTCGTCAGCATTTCCTGCCCAGTCAGCATCACTATATCCTGCAAGATTCAGATTAGTATCGCTCGAGTACCAAATACCATAATTTATCGTACCTTTAACGTATTTTATAATACGTTTTACTGCCTTTAGGTGTGACTCTTTTGGATCGGCTTGATAGCGTGCACACATACCAACACTTACCATAATATCAGGACGACTGGCGGTTAAGTATAATAGACTGCCTATCATACTCCTGTACATAGTCGGGTCTACAGACGTTCCTTTTTCATCTTTGAACAATTTAGTAGTCGTGGAGATAGGCGTACGAGCATCTTTTGCAGATTCAAGCCCAAACTTTGATAGAAGATTTTTCGCGTATTTTTCTTGTGAAATAAAAATCCCTTCTTTAGTTTGACTTACTTGTAATCCAAGAAAATAGGTGAGTTCGCCTATCATGCTCATTTCAAACTCCTGTTGCATTACCTTGACTAGCTGGTCTGTCTCTCCTGGTTGTGTGGATCCAAAAACGATATCATCTACATACACTTGAGCAATTGTTATGTGTTTACCTGACCGCTTTATAAATAATGTTTTGTCTGATCCTCCTCTTTTGTAGTTGTTCTGAAGAAGGTATTGAGTGAGTCTCTCATACCAGGCTTTTGGGGCCTGTTTTAAGCCATAGAGAGCTTTTTGTAATTTGTAGACATAATCTGGATGATGTGGATCTTCAAACCCTTTAGGTTGAGCAACGTATATATCTTCTGAGAGGTAACCGTTTAAGAAGGCTGTTTTAACGTCCATCTGAAACAACTTGAATTTTAGGGCACAGGCAATCGATAGAAGGAGTCGTATTGACTCTAGCCGTGCAACAGGGGCAAATGTTTCATCGTAGTCGATTCCTTCGATTTGGGAGTAGCCTTGAGTCACAAGCCGCGCTTTATTTCTAGCTATGTTGCCAGCAGCATCGGTTTTGTTGCAAAGATCCATTTGGTACCTACAACATTAACAGTGTCAGGTTTAGGAATTAGAGACCATACCTTATTCCGTTCGAACTGCCCCAGTTCTTCTTGCATGGCCTTGATCCAGTGTTCGTCTGTTAGGGCTTCTTTGACATTCTTCGGTTCGATCTGCGAAGTATAACAAGAGTATCCTGCTAATTGAAGGTAATCACGTTTCGGTTTACCTCTGGTTTTTACGCCAGAACTAGGATCTCCAATTACGTTTTGTATTGGATGAGCTTTCTGGATGCGAGTAGGGATATCAATATCACTATGATCAGTGTCAGATTCTGACTCAGACTCAGTTTCTTGATCAGGTTGAGTTGACGTGGGAGATGGCATAGGAGACTCTGGATTAGGTTCAGGACAACTTGTGTCAGGTTCTGTCACTGGTCCAGGCTGAGTCGTTGTGATAATATCACTCGGTTGATCATCGATTACAACATTTGTGGACTCCATAATGGTTTTGGTAACTTTGTTGTAAACACGATATGCCCTGCTGTTCGTTGCATAGCCGAGGAAGATGCCTTCATCGCTTTTTGTTTCAAACTTTGCGACACGGTTTCGATCCTTCAAGATAAAACAGCGTGACCCAAAAACATGAAAATATTTGATGTTTGGTTTCTTACCTTTCCATAATGTATACGGAGTCTGATTCGTGCCTGGACGTAGATAGACCCGATTGATGATGTGATATGCAGTGTTCACAGCTTCTGCCCAAAATTTTTGAGGTAGTCCTTTGGCATTGAGCAGAACTCGTCCCATTTCTTGAATTGTGCGGTTCTTGCGTTCAACAACTCCGTTTTGTTGAGGTGTTTTCGGTGCTGAGTATTCATGTGTGATTCCTGTTTGGTTGCAGAAGGTATCGAATAGATTGTTGTCGAATTGTCGTCCGTGATCGCTTCGGATTCGAATGATGGGCTCATTTCTTTCTTTTTGGAGTTTTAAAGCCAGAGTTTTGAAGGCTTCAAGGGTCTCAGACTTGTCCATGAGAAAGGTAACCTAAGAAAAACGAGAATAATCATCTACACAAACGAGTATGAATTTCTTACCTCCAACACTTTCTGTTTGAGTTGGACCAATGAGATCCATGTGGATCAGCTCCAGGCAGTAACTTGTGTTTATGGTGTGCTGAGCTGGATGAGAGGATTTGGTTTGCTTCCCTGCTTGACATGCACCACATATGGTTGGTTTGACTTTTAGTTTGGGTAATCCACGAACACCTTCAATCTTCACAAGTTTGTCAAGAAGTCTGTAACTTAGATGTCCTAGCTTTTGGTGCCAAAGCTCGGTTTCATCTACGTTGATCCTGCAACACAAAACATTGTTAGTGAGAATATAGCAATTATCAGTTGACCTTGTACCTTCCATAACACATTGATTTGTTTTGTCTAGGACACTGCAGCTATTTTTGGTGAAGCTCACGTTCCAGTTTTGGTCACAAAGTTGACTTATGCTTATAAGATTTGCATGAAGTCCCTTGACTAGTAGAACTTTCTCCAATTTTGGTAGACCAACTACGTTTAGCGTGCCTATACCAGTGACTTGTCCTTTTATACCATCGCCAAAGGTAACTTCACCTTTGCTTGTGTTTACGTTACTCAGAAAATTAGCATTTCCTGTCATGTGACGTGAACACCCGCTATCGAAGTACCATTTGTCTTCTCGGCCTGTACTTTTAGAGTGGAAAGATACGAATGAGATATAATCTGACTTTTTAACCCAGATTTGTTTTGTAAAGGGTTGGATGTTTTTATGTTTGAACTTTTCGATTCTTTGATCCTTGTAGAAGTAGTAGAATTCCGGTCTTGTATGACCCCGTAACCTGCAATAATGGCATACCGGGTTATAGGATTTATAATATGGCTTGAGTAATCTTACTGTACCAACTTGTCGTGTCGCCGTGCTAGATTCTGGGATATCTCCTTGACCAGGGCCTGACGCTTTAATAAACACTGTTTTATCCTTTGAGCTGTTTCCTGTGAAACCAAGACCAAACTTTGTAGAAGTCTTCCTTCCAGACTCAAGAATCTCGTCAAGTGTAGACGTGGTATCCATCATTTGAATTTGGCGTTTGTAGGTGCTCAGCTCCTGCTTCAGAGTCTGTACTTCTTGTTTCAGTTTTTCTTCTCGGGCTAATGCCTCTTTAAGAAGCAGATCCCTATCAACGACTTGAGTTTGATACACTTTCTTTGCAGTTGTTACAATCCCTATTTCACTAGTTAATCTACGATTTTCTTTCCTTAGTGCTGCCCATTTGGGATACAATTTATTAAACTCAATTTCAAATGATGATTCACTTGACTCTAAATCTTCTGCAGAATTATACTCACCTCCCTCCGAGTCAGCAACCTCTTCGTGACATGGTCCAGTAGTCGTATGTGCAGTAAAAGCAACGAAATTACCAGAAATTTCGTCTGGATCAGATCCTCCTGTTTCACCGTCTGAGTCATCATCACTCCAAGTGACTGCTGACATAGACTTCTTGCGTCGAAGGTAGGTGGGGCATTCTGCTTGAACATGTCCGAAGCCCTCACATTCATAGCATCTGATCCCTTTACTGTTTGGCTTTTCTTTGGACTGACTTGGACGTGAACCAGGAGGCTTGTAGGTTGATGATCCTGATTTCGAAGTTGTTTTGGATGATGACGCTCCCTTTTGCATGTTCTTGTTGCGTGAACCTTTTGACACCTGTTTCAGAAGTTTAGAAAACTGTTTAGTTAGGAATACAACTGGATCATCACCTATTTCATATAAATCAGGTGTACAATTATTTTCTTCAGCAGTAAAAGCTACTGTTTTTGGTTTTTTTGTGTGATCTGTTAAGATTTCCATCTCATAAGTTCTTAGATTCCCCATTAGTTGTGTTACAGTCTCTTTCTCCCAGTTGTCATGTTCCTGGATTGCTGTAACTTTCATCCGAAACCGAGGTGGTAGTGATCGTAGAATTTTTTTCACAAACTGTTCTTGAGTGAACGGTTCTCCGAGGACCATAGCTCGATTTTCTAGCTCTTGCACACGAGTGTGGAAGGTCACGATGGTTTCATCTTCATTCATCCGGAGCTCCTCGAAGTCAGACTGTACCAGTTGCAGTTTCGACTGTTTTACCGATGATGTACCTTCATAGGTAGCCTCTAGTGCTTCCCATGCGCCTTTAGCTGAATCATGGCCTGCAATAATAGGGAACTGACTTTCATGAATTAGCCCATAAATAATATCTAGTGCCTTATCGTTGTATCCAGCACTTGTTTTCTCAGCTTGGGTCCATTCATTCTCAGGTTTCGTCACTTGAGTTGCATCGTCACTGGTACTGGATTTAGTTGGGTGTACCCAGCTTGTTACAATGATACACCATACGGCTTCACCTTGTGCTTTGAGATGGGTGCATGTGCGCACCTTCCAATATGCGTAGTTGTCACCGACTAGCTGGGGAAGAGCTTTAGTGTGCTCTATTCTGTAACACTCAATAACCCGTGAGATTGAACAATTTAACAAAATAAGAAATAATAATAATAATAGCCGCTGAAGAATTGAGATCAAGGGGCACGGAGTAGCCAGATCGTCAGACTAATAACTTAAGTCTGGAGGCTTTGATACCAATTGAAAAAGCCCGTGTATCTTGAAATCAATTTTACACTAAGGATTCTACTTGATTTTATGTTACGAGACAATTTCGCTGTTTAATTAATTCAATTTAAGCAACATATAAATAACGAAATTGAAAGCATAAACAAAGTAAAGACACAGTAGAATTGTTACGCAGTTCGGAGCTCCTTCTCCTACGTCTGCGGGGCAACCCACGTCTGCCCAATCCACTAGATGTTCACCATAGAGTATTACAAGAGGTAACTACAAACGGCTCACAGCCTTTACCACTACAACTCTTCTAAAACACCTACTCAGGACTGAACCGTGCATACCATAACCACCTTTGGTGTAGCACTTCAGCTGTCACAGGTACTGATTTGTAGTACAGATTTAGATCACAAATAATATAATCAATATTAAAGCAATAATGTAGGAATCTTGCGTATGGATTCAGAATTTCAGAATTGGCAACTTCCTCTTTCATTTTCCCTTCCTTAAATACTGCACGTAGCTTCCATTTAACCATGCCTTGATTATAGCTTCACATGTGGCTTGAAATCTTCTCAACCACATCTTCTTTTAACTTGAGATCTTCAGACTTGCTCTTTGTCCAACTTCTTTAACAATAAATCTCCACCACTTATTTTAGCTTGGTCCAAAAAACTAATTACAATACATGCTAATTAACATTACATATTAATAAAATAAACTAATAAATTAGCCAATTTAATGTGTACTAATTCGTACACTTACAGTTCTTCAAGCGATCTGATTCAATGGTGGAAGATTTGAACGAGTTCGATGGTTTTCATTAGTTTAGGATTTCCGCGGCTATTCTTCATCAGAATCATGGAAGTATGATAGAGGTTGGGCATTATAAAAGGGAGGCCAAATCCTCATCAGGGATCATCAATTTTTGCCCTGGACTAATTCCGGTGGTGGTGAACAAAGACTACCCGTTGGCGGCAGAAATTTCGGTCGGTACTGCTGATTGCGGTGGCGGCGAGGTCTGGGCGTGTGATTCATCTTTTGGCGCAGCAATAGTGGCATTAGCAATTCTTTTACTTTCTTCATTTTCCTACCTTTTACCTTTTAATTTCACATCTATCTTTGGAATCTGTGTTATGCTTCTAAAGAAAATCATGAATTAATTATGCTTAATTTATTGGTGATATTGTTCTGATGAAGAGTTTGTCTTCTGCTTGCGTTCCAAAGCTTTTGCACTGTAATCAATATTTATAATCTTTCTCTAGAAGGTGTTTAGGGTTAATTGTTGTTAATCTCAATTTCATTTAACATTTTAGTTTGCTTTGTTAAATTGTTTTTCTAGGAATGATATTGTTATGAATGTTTTGTAATCATTTAAGATTAATTTTGCCAATTGAATTATGTTTTATACTTTGATCATAAATGGTTATTAATTCATGTTCCTAGGCCTTCTCATCTTGATTGTTATTTGATTTCTTTGGTTCCTAACGATTCATTTATTTAGCTTCTTGAATCTCAATTTAATTATCTTGCACTTGAGTTGATTCTCTTATCTTTGATCTTCGTTTTTATCATTATTAAATTGTTAAGTCAGTTAATTTAATTTCAAGCTATTAAGTTGCATTGTATCAATCCCTGTGGGATCGACCCTTGCCAAGGCACACTTACTATAGTGATTCGTGCACTTGCGAGGACTAATTAAAATTGTCCATCAAACACCAAGAATGAACCAAGGATTAACACAATTGAACCCTAAACACAATCTCTAAACATACCAAGACACAAGAATAAATATATAATTGTTCAAGAACATCAAGAAACCATCACATAAACCCTAAAGACAAGCTCTATCAAGGCATAATTTCAAGATAACACATACCATCATTCAAGAAGCCAATAAATCAAAAGAAAAATAGGTTTTGTAAGACATGGGTTACCTCTTTGCCTAATTAAACTTCTCACAATCACCTAAGATTATTCTCCAAGGTTCTCTTCCAATTGATCTTCATTATATCAACAAAACCCACCAAACATAAAAAGGGGAAAACTTAGATAGGATCTATAACCCAAAACATAAAACCATAATATAATCTTTATTACTTACCTCTTCTAAGCTTGGTGATGGGGAATAATCCTAACTTGGTATCCTTCAATGGTAGACAAGACAAGGATTTCTTTGGCTAGGTTCTTGGGAGTGAATTTCGTGTGGTAGAGAGATGGGTGAAAAAGGGTTCTAAATGCTTTCTAGTCCCCTTTATATAGTTTTAGGAATCCTAATGAGAATTTGAATAGTAAAGGGGCCCACTTTCTTTATTTTAACAGGCTTGAAGGCTTTATTAAGGACAATGATCCATGGTCCATCATGGACCACATTATTTAATTAAGGGATCCAGGGTCAAATTAAATCCTTTTAACCACTCCTAACGGAATTTATTTAGGATATTGACGGGAAACTTACCAATTAATTAAATAATTAATTCGGGTTTAGAGGGCAAAATTACGGGGTGTTACACTCTTCTCCCATAACAAGATGTTTCGTCTTCGAAGCTTGGACGCAATGCGATCAAACAAGACAAGCAGTTTGGAAAGTAAGTTGTGTGGCAAGACTCAAGGTATGAATACCAACCTAAGGGTTGTTTGTCATGTGGTCTATACCACGCCAAACCAACTAAAACTCGTTCCCGAGCTAGCTAGCTTACTCACTCAATTCCATCATAGCATAGGCTTAAAAGCATTCAATTAGGAAGTTTTAATACACTTTTGTTTCCCAACAAGCACAAGACTATGATAAATCAAGTTAGGAGATAACTAAGGTTCAAAATATGATTACCTTGGTTCCCAGTTCCCGAACTTAAGGCTCCGCGTACACCCAGTATGGTCTCGATTACAGACACCCTTCGGTCCAATGAGCCTACTATGACATTCAATGATGCGAATCTCTCCTCCATGATCCGGTTTTGCCTTACGAGTTGCGCTAGGATACGGTCATCAGTTGACATTCCTTCATGTCTTTCCTCAGTTCTCCTCTCCCTCTGAGTGGGTTCCGTGTAGCCCGGTTCATTGTCTTCCTCTTCATGCTCTTCCTGTTCTTCGTCCTCTTGGACGACTTGCTTCATCTTTTTGTTTGGGATGCCCAATTGTTCCATTTACAATCTCTCCTCGGCCACGGGCTTCTTGCTCACCTCCTCGAGGGTGATGTATTGTCCCTCGCTAACATGATAAATGTTGTTGCGACGGAGGTTTTGGGCATTGAATATCATCCCGCCTATTGGTTTAGCCTCAGACTGGCTCATATCTATCCCCTTTTTCACCATGATCTAACTTAGGATCATACCTAGGGCAAGCTTAGCCTATTGTTGGATTTGCAGAACCCCATATGTTTCAACATCAGGGCGGTGAAATTGAACTTAACCTTATACTTAAGGAAGTAAGCAAAGGTACACTCAAGGCTCCCAACATCTTTGCTCTTATTATTGTTGGGCAATAGACTATCCGTCACAATCATCACCAAGAGCTTTTGCTCGGCGGTTAACAATTTCTTGTTTGGCCTCGTGGCCATGGTGATTCCGTCCTCCCTTTCCAACAAATAACTCAAATAATCCTTGTACCCCAAGGTTCGGGTACAAATCCAAGCACTACGGTCGTACTCCGATACGCCCGTAGTAGGCAATTTTAGGAGTTTGGCCAATCGGGCCTCACTCAACACCATTTTCTCATCCCAGACCTTGGAGGTGATTTCCAACTTGTCCCCATTTTTTATGGGCACCATGTGGTGATAAAATTCCTTTACCAACTCGGGGTAAGTATCACATTTTATGTCCAAGAACACTCCCAATAAACTTTGAAACTTAAGCATATCACTCAATTCCTTAGAAAATTGCTCGGGTTTGAGTTCTTTACCTTCCAATACCAAGTAATCGGCATTATTCCATTCCGCTTTACGGGCATTTGCGGGTCTCCTCGACATTGTCGGAATTTATAGAGTATTTTGGTGTTTTGAATTTTTTTTCCTTTTCGGTGAGAGCAATTGGCGGTCGACGACGATGGTTGCCGGTGGTGGGGCTGCTCGGCGGGGTGCGGTAGCAGCGGGTGGTTGGCCGGGCTGATGACGGGTGGTGGTGTTGCTGCGGCTGGGCGCGGCAGTCGTCGGCTGGGTGGTCGACGGTGTGCGATGGGTGGTGGTTGGAGTCTGGACGGGGGTTGGGGTGTTCGGCCGGCTGAGTGGGGGAAAGGGAGAGAGAGAGAAGGAGAGAGAGAATAAGAAGAAGAGGGAAGAAGGGTTTTTGATTTGGGGATTTTGGGATTTTAGGGATTTGGAATGGGGGTTAAGAAGGTTTTGTATCCTTTAGGTTTCAAGAAGCGCTTGTGCTTTAATGGTTAAGGTTTTGGTTTGGGAAGGAGAGGTCTAAGGTTTGAATCCTACAAGCTACACTTAGTTCCTTCTAAGGTTTTTGGTTCAACTTCCTTATGTTTCCTAGAGTTTAACCATTACTTAACTTAGGGCAGGATTAAAACCCCAAAGTCAAACCGCCTAGTTGGATCTTTAGATTTACTGTAACACCCCCTAAAACAGGCTAATTAAAAACCTTAAAACATGCAGATAACACAACTAAACAACAAACACAGCGGAAGACTAAAAGATAACTGGATAAATAAAAATTCAAGTCATGGGGTGTTATGCCACGTTCACCAACAAAGATGAACGCTACGGCAGAATCTGCATTGTTTACAACTATCCAAAAGTCTCTAAAGTCTATAACTAAAGCGGCACACAGGCCATAAAACCAATGGGAGAAGCTATGCTAACAGGCACTAGACTGCGCACTCGCCTCTACATCACCTGAAAGAACACAATAAAACATGGGACGACGCCCGGTCAGCGAATAATGCTGGTAACCCACCAATACATGTGAAATAACATACATAAGTAAGATATAAGTTGTAAAGCCATTTTCAAAACGGAATACATAAGTATATAAGTCAAAAACCAGGAGTCATAGTCAATACAAGACTCAACACTCTCAACAACAACATGGGAACACATCCCAAGACCATAAGGAACAACATGACTCACAAGAAGAGTCAAGGCATGATCTATCATCACTCAATAGATCAAAACCCAAGAAGCACAACGCAAAGGAATAAGACTCACCCAACGACAACACATGCCAAGGCAACACATGCCTTTGTGACTACACACGTCACAAGAGAAGAACTCACCACAATGGCTACACAAGCCCTCGTGACATCACCCATCACGAGTTGATATGCCTTCCTTATGCCCGGTTCCAACCTTATGGCTACCCCCAACCTTGTATCTTCTTTCCAACCATTACCTCCAGGACCCCTGTACTTCTTAGTCCAACCTTTTCCCTCCTGGGACCGTCGTTCCCCACCAACGACCACCAACGAGACCACCAATTTCATAGTACACGAGGGTACCGTACACACACACGGCAACACATGCCATCCAAGAATCACGTGAACCTTACACAAAGGCCACAACTCCATAATCACGTCACGGCCACCACGAGGACCGCTGCAATACCTTGGTGACTAGTGTCCCATACCACTAATCGTGCAATCCATGTAAAGCCACGCACACATCACACCACAACAGGAATCAATCAACGGATCACAACGAAGATATGAAACCATACTCAATCAAGGATTGGGTCACAGCCCAACACCAACAACGATGAATAACACAAGTTATCATCAACCAATAGGAAGGTACAAACAACACACAAGCTAGCATTTAAACACCAAACTAGCATGCTCATCAAACGGGTAAACCAGAGATAGTTCCGAAGAACACACAAGACTCATCATGGTTTAACGAAACACAATGTTGAACACTTAGCATGATTCAAGACACCAAAACCTACATGGATTCCTACCATATAGTTCTAAACATACGAAACATCAAGAAGACACTCAAATAGTTCCACAAAAGAACATCGGGAAGTCAAAAGACCAAATACCGAGTCAAAAGAATCACGGGAAACAAATCCCCCCACATTCACACTTGTGTACCCGCGGGTGGGCCCACGGGTAGGCCTCTACCCGCGGTTCCGCCCGCGGGTACAGGTTTACTCCACCATTGTACCCCGCGGGTGGGCGGCGGGTGGGCCTCCTACCCACGGGTACCACCTGTACCACAAAAACAACACTTCACGGATTTTTCATCTCCAACTCAAATTCAAGTCCAAAACATGCCAAATATCACCAAACACAACAAAATGACTTGAATCAAAGGAAATGCCAAGAAATGGCACACAAGAACCCTAAACACAAGCTCTAGATATGCATTTTCACAAGATCATGCATCAACACGCACATTTCATAGCAAAACACATGTAGAATCCAAGAAATATTCACATATAGGTAAGCAAAATAGGTTTTGTAGAGCATGGGTTACCTCTTGTAGACTAAAGATTTCACTTTACACCTCAACAAGCTCCTCACAAGGCTCACTTTCCAAACCAACTTCAAGAACAAACCAAAAGATCATAAAGATCCTAGCTTTAAGAAAAGACACCTTAGATAAAACCAAAAACACAAGATGAACTTAGATCTTACCCTCCTAGATGCCCAAATACAAGAAAGGTTGAATCTTGGAAGCAACTCTTGAAGTTTTGGCAAGGTTCCAACTTGGCTTGGAAGAAAAGCTACTCACCTTTTAGAGAGAGGGTGGAGCTAGATTTTTAGAAAAGTGTAGGGATAGAATGAAGATGGTCTACTAGGTTAGGTTACAATAATAACACCATGTGAAAGGTCAAGAATACCCTTATTAACATTAGGAAATGTAAGGAACAAGGGAAATCCTTACAAAGCTCAAGGTACAACTTTGACTTTGGGGTTGACTAGCCAATTATTAGTCCCCAAGTATTGAATTTTCAGGATTTTAGGAATTAATTCACTAATTGAAATAGGATTAATTACTTAATTAATCCGTTAATTGGATTTGGATTTCGGGGTATCACATTTACCAAGTATTATTTACAAGGTCTCATAATCCATAAGGGGCACGAACAATTATTCTAATTAGCTCGAAGCACGGAGGTCTCATAATCCATAAGGGGCACGAACAATTATTCTAATTAGCTCGAAGGACGAAATAAGGAATTAAACCAATCGGATTTAACTAATTAACTATACTCAAAACAAGGAGACTCTAGGAATTGTACAAGGTAAAAGCTCAACGGTAACGAGGATGGGTTAAAGAGGGTTACCTATAAGGTCCTCATTTCCTATGGCTACGGCTTCGGTGTCGTTCTCGATTTCGGCTCCGATTCCGGCTTCGTCTTTGGCTTGAGTATGGCTCATGATGAACACTTTCCCGGGTGCTCCATAGCCCCCTCGGTTGTTCATATTTCCCTGTTGCCCTGTGGCCGGTGGTCTTGTACGTGCGGGTTGGTTACACTCAAAGGACCAATGGCCTTTCTCCCCACAATTGTAGCACAACATGGAGTTTCCTTGGAAATCCTTCCCTGGGTGATCCTTGCCACATCTCTTACACAGGAAATACCTCCCATTGCCCTCGTTGTTTCCTCTAGGCGGGACATGGGCTTGCCAATGATTTGTCCTTACGTTTGAATCACTCTTTGCTCTTTTGAACTTAGGGCATCCACTTCCGTCATTCCTCCTCTTCACTTGTTCTTGGGTTCCCTGTTGCAACAGTTGGATCCGGTAGAGATTGGCGGCGCTGGTATAGGCTTCGTTGAGGGTCCTTGGTTTGCTTACGGTTAAGGCCTTCCTAGCCTCAAAGTTGAACATAGTAACGAATTTCTCTACCTTAGTTGCCTCCGTAGGTACTGTGACACCCCGTAAATCCAAAATCTATTTAAGTAGCTTATTTGGTAATTTATTCCTAAAATCCTGAAAATTCAATAGTCGGAGGACTAGAAATTGACTAGTCAAATCCAAGTCAAAGAGTTGTACCCTATGCCTTAAGAGTTGTTCCCATGTCTCCTTATTCTTCCAACTTTAGTAAGGGCAAAAGAGACTTTCTACCTAAAGTTTGTGCTCCAAGCTAACCTAGCATCATCCTTTCATTTCATCCACCAACACTCTAAACACAAAACCTCTACCTTCTCTCTAGAAATTTGATAGCTTCTTCTCTAAGCCAAATTTTGGGCATCCTAAATCCTACAAGTTGGCCTCCAAGATTCATACTTTCCTAACCTTGAGCATAGGGTAGGGTAATATCCTTGATCTCTTGGTGTTTTTAGTATCTTTTTAGATGTACGTTTTTTTCTAAAAATAGAATCTTTTTGTCTTTTGGGTTGTTTGTGAAGTTGGTGTTGAAGAAGAGCTTTAGGAGAAGCTTTTAAGGGTGAGAAAAGTGAAGTGTTAGGCTACAAAGGTAACCCATGCTTTACAAAACCTATTTTCTTACTTATATGATGATTTCTTGGCTTCTACTTGTGATTTTTGTGATGAAATGTGAGATTTGATGCATTGTCTTGTGGTAATGCATGTTTAGAGCTTGTTATTAGGTTTCTTGTATGCCATTGCTTGGCTATTTCTTGGGTTCAAGTCCTATTGTTGTATTGTGTGAGATTTTGGGTGTTTTGAAGTTGAATTTAGACTTGTTATTGAAAATCCCCAAAGGGATTATTTTGTGGTACAGGAGTGTACCCGCGGGCGGAACGGCGGGCAGGGAACCACCCGCCGCCCCACCCGCAGGGTACATGCCTCGTGGGTGGTTGTACCCGCGGGTGGAACCACGGGTGGAGGTCCACCCGTGGCCCCACCCGCGGGGTACACTGTTGGTTGTCGGCGGGGATTTGTTCCCCGTGATTTTTTTGACTCGGTGTTGATGTTTTGACCTCTCGATGTTGTTTTATTGGGACATTTGAGTGTCTTCTTGATGTTTCGTATGTCTAGAACGATATGATAGGAATCCATGTAAGATTTGGTGTCTTGAATCGTGCTAAGTGTCCAACTTTGTGATTCGTTGGACTATGGTGAGTATTGTATGTTCTATGGAACTACTTTTGGTTTACCCGTTTGATGAGCATGCTAGTTTGATGTTGAAATACTAGTATGTATGGTTTGTCCTTTCCTTGTGAGATTGGCAACTTGCGTTGACCATCGTTTTGGTGTCGGATTGTGATCCTTCCTTGTTGAGTATGGTTTCATATCTTTGTGGTGATCCATTGATTGATTCCTGTGATGAAAACGTGTGTACTTACGGTACCTTGATTGCACGATTAGGGTTTATGGGGCCTTAATCTCCAATGTATTGATGTGGTCCTCGTGGTGGCCATGATTTATATGTTGGTGGTTGTTACTTGAGCTTTGCTCACATGTTGGTGGTTGTGTGATTGAAATGAACGGTACCCTTGTGTACTATGTGTTGGTGGAAATGTTGGTGGTTGTTGGTGGGGGAACGACAGTTCCCGGGGGCATAAGGTTGGACTCAGAAGTACATGGGTTACTCGGAGGTAATGGTTGGAACTGTAATAAAGCTGGGGGTAGCCATAAGGTTGGAACCGGGCATAAGGTTGGAACTGTGTGAATCTTGTGACATGTAGTTGTCACTGTGGCATGTAGTTGCCAATGTGTGAATGTGTATTCTTTGTTATGAGTATGTCGTGATGTATTCTACTTTGTGATCAGTAGAATACATCTCGAGTTGTATTGTTTACAGTTGTTATTCTTGTCTTGTTGTTGTTATGGGATGTTGATTTCCATTTTTCCTTTGAGAGTGTGAAAGAGTCTTTGAAGTTGACTTCTCTCTTGGCTTTTGAAATGATATATACTGTATTCCGTTTTGAAAATGGTTTTGAGTTATGTCTATGTATATTATGATACTTAACGCGTATTGATGGGTTACCAGCAATGTTCGTTGACCGGGCGTCGTCCCCTTTCTTTATGTTGCTTTACAGGTTATGAGTAGCATTTTGGGAGAGCGTGCTAGCAGTTTGATAGATAGTGTAGCTCCCTTTGACTGTTTCTAGTAGACTTTCGGCCTGTGAGCCATGGTTTTGTATAAACTTGACTTAGACGTATGTTTAGACTTAGCCTGTGCACCTGTAGATGTATAGGTGTGGCATGACATCTCCCGTATTTTACCTTTTGCTTCCGCGTTACGTTAATCTTGATGAGTAGACTTTGTCTCTTTACTAAGCTTTAATTGTTTTTAAAAGTTGTGAAAAATCGGGGGTATTACAGGTACCAACACGTGTGTGAAATGAGCCAGTTCGAGAAATCTCTTGTGGTATTCTACCACCGTAGTGATTCCCTGCTTCAGGTGAAGGAACTCCTCATACATGGCCGCTCTCACGTGCGTGGGGTAAAAGTGTTCCCGTATCTTGGTCTTTAGGGCTTCCCAGTTGAAACCCAGTTCTTGCCTACAGGTTGGACCTTCGAACCCACCATAAGTCGGCTTCATGTCCAAAGTAGAATGATGCCAACTCGACGCAACGTTCTTCCGGGTAACCCACTACTTCAACGATCATATCGAACATTCGGATCCATTCCTTGAATGTCGCTGGATCCTCTTCCCCAGCGAAGATAGGGGGATGATCATTTGATACTTGACGAGCTACATCGCGATTCTCATTCGGTTGAGGACGGTTATTGTTATTAAGGACGGCGTTGCTCAGTGTCTGGGAGATCTGAGTCAACTGTTGCAGGTTCAGGGCCAACGGGTCGTTAGCAGATGTCTTAGGAATCCTTGCACGATTTCTTAGTGGTGCCATTTCAGATTCTACAGGGTTAACATCAGTCATAGATGTAAGTTAGGAACATGCACCCTTACCTGGTGTGTTAACAAAAGAACTAAAGCTAAGCAAAGAACAAGCACAGGAAACTTAACAGAAAGCGATAAACTCACCATCTCATCGCGCGTCCTAAGATTCCTACACCCTAAGTACTTAAACACCTAGAATTCAAGCTTAACATCTTAAAGTCTTATCCTAAAGGCATTATCCTAGGGTCGAACTTAGGCTCTGATACCAACTGTAACACAGCTGATTTTCAGCCTATTTTAAAACAATTTAAGCTTACAGAATAAGGATTGAACTATCATTAATACCAAAACAGAGTGGGAGCTAAACATGAGTGTTGGGGTGCTATGCCACATCTAAGCTAGAGAATCTAGATGCACAGGCTAAGAACTAACTAAACAAAGCATAAATCAAAATCATCATCCAAATACAAATGTGGCTCATAGACCGTCTAACTAAATCTAGAGCTAACTAAGCTAGGAACCGCCGCTCCTTCTAACGCGCTCTCAGCCAACTACTCTGCACATGAAAAACATATGGTGTAGCAACCGTTAGCGAATAATGCTAAGTAACCCACTCCCACGCGTTGAGTACAATATATATAGATATAAGAAAATCATTTTGCGACTTGGGAATACATAGATATAGTGCTAAAAACTCTAGCTTTAAAATCAGGAAACTGACTTAAGACAAACCAATGGACTTGACACTATAAGACAATATCAAGATACAAGCATGCAAACCATGATCACAACACCATACAATGATAAGACAGAACAATAACAAACCATAGACAACAACATGTCCAAGTTCCAACCTTATAACAAGTTCCAACCTTTACTCTTCTCCATCCTTATATCAGTTCCAACACATACCTCCAGGCCACCCTGTACACCATTAACCTTATTCCTCCGGAGCAATTCTCCCCGCCTATCCAACCGCTAATCTGTTCCGCCGATCACCCACACTCAGTGCCAAAGGTACCGCAGCACCATATCAAAAGACAAACGCACCGTAGCACAATCAACAAAAGCACACTTGGTGCATCAAACCACCAATCTATTTTTATACCGCCAATCTCAAATCATTCAACACCAAGGACAACAATACTATATTCAATACTCAACAACAACATCGTCAAGGGGTAATCAAGGGAAGGGTACAACAAAGGTATGGACTCTTATCAACAATTGACATTAATTCAACCACGTGACTCATGGGGAACATCCTAGACTTTACTTCCAATGACAACAAGACAACCACAAGACTCACAAGGGAATATACAAACCATACTTTGGACCAATGGGATACAAGGTTAGACCACATGCAATAATCAAGACTCACAAATCATATTACGGTACTTAGGACAACATTCTAGACTTACAAACATCAAAGGAGACACATCAGGGTACGGGGAATCGACCAACGGGGACAAATAACACACCGCACCGCCGTACCAGCGGGCGGTACGGCGGGTGGACAACCACCCGCCGGACTGCCTGCCGGCGGGCCGCCCGTTCCAGCGGGTGGTCGTCCACCCACCAGCGGCCTAGTGGGACGTCATGCCGTTTCTAGCGGGTGGTCGGGTGGGGGTTCGTCCCCCCACCGACTACCCACTGGAACAAATATTCTTGGCATTTTGCCCATCCCGGGAATTCATCAATTTGACCCAAAATCAAGTCCAAATACATCCAAACACACATCAACAATAATAGGGACTTGAACACCAAGAATGAACCAAGGATTAACACAATTGAACCCTAAATACAAGCTCTAAACATACCAAGACACAAGAATAAATATATAATTGTTCAAGAACATCAAGAATCTCAAGGACATCAAGAAACCATCACATAAACCCTAAAGACAAGCTCTATCAATGCATAATTTCAAGATAACACATATCATCATTTAAGAAGCCAATAAATCAAAAGATAACAAAGAAAATAGATTTTGTAAGACATGGGTTACCTCTTTGCCTAATTAAACTTCTCACAATCACCTAAGATTTTTCTCCAAGGTTCTCTTCCAATTGATCTTCATTATATCAATGTAACACCCCCTTTTTCTTAACCTTGATTAACATACTAAACCTTTATAGATAAACTAAAGCAGCGGAAATAAACTTAGTTAACAACTTAAAGGAGTGTCACCGCCACAATCACCCTCCACGGTGATTGCACAGGCTAAGGGTAAAACCAAAACATTAAAGTCAAACTAGCAACCGATAAACTAGGGGAATGAAACCTCGGTGTCTAGCACCAACAAAGGGATAGTCTACTACAACCATTAAGACAAAAGAGAGTTTAGACTACAAGCTATCTAGCTAAACTAGTTTAACTCGTGCTCTCTTTCTACGAACTGGGCCCACCTGAAAGGGGTTAACAAACAACAAGTAGCAAACAAAACCCGTTAGTACGAAGCTAAGTATAACGCCACTCAACCCTGTAATGTAATACAGTATATACTTTGGAAAACAAAAGTTCCTCATTCTTTGCTCAAACAAGTTTATTCACTTAACATACTTTGGCATTAACTTCTAGATGCTTGCAGCCTAGTAAACATATAGGCATACTTATCCAATAAACATCTCATCACGTTCTCATCTTATGAACAGTCTAAAGCTTCTCAAATATTCAATAACCTCATGCTTCCTCATATAACTCAAATAAGCAATCTTATGCTATCATATACTTATCATGAATTCTCGTGCAAGACATAAAACTCACAAACAACCTCATACTACTAATCATGCAATCTAGTGCAAGGCGTATATTCATAAGCAACTCACGATATCATATACTACTCATGCACTCTCATGCAAGACATATCTCATAAACAAACTCATACTACTAGTCATGCAATCTCGTGCAAGACATATAACTCCTAAGCAACTCATGCTATCATATGCTACTCATGCAATCCCATGCAAGACATATCTCATAAACAAACTCATACTACTAGGCATGCAATCTCGTGCAAGACATATAACTCATAAGCAACTCATGCTATCATATACTGCTAATGCAATCTCGTGCAAGACATATATAGGCAATCTCATGCTACTACTCATGCAATCTCGTGCAAGATACATATATAAGCAATCTCGTGCTACTACTCATGCAATCTCGCGCAAGATACATATATAAGCAATATCGTGCTACTACTCATGCAATCTCGGGCAAGATACATATATAAGCAATCTCGTGCTACTACTCATGCAATCCCGTGCAAGATACATATATAAGCAATCTCGTGCTACTACTCATGCAATCTCGTGCAAGATACATATATAAGCAATCTTGTGCTACTACTCATGCAATCTCGTGCAAGATACTAACTCATAAAATGGTGCTATAGTAATATAGATATACATAACACTCTTTCAAAAAGAATACTTATGTTGTGGAGGTTTCTTGTTGTCATAAATGACTTTCTTTGCTCTTTCTTTCTTTGAGTCTCAATGACTCGCTTTCTTTCTCTTGAGTCTCTTGACTCACTTTCTTTCTCTTGAGTCTCTTGACTCACTTTCTTTCTCTTGAGTGTCTAGACTCACTTTCTTTGTCTTGGGTCTCTTGACTCACTTTCTCTTTACTCGTGGGCGAGGCCGGGCTTCACCATAATGTGAATGAACCCATTGGGCACGGAGTCTAGCCGGCCAATCTCTCATCCCGCCCATAGAACCAATCTCATGGTTCTAAAACTCCTACTTTGTGGAATCAGGTATCGAACTATCAGTGTGCACACCCCTGACCAGGATTCCAAGCTTGGCGGGCAGTTTCTAACCTCGTAACTTAGGAATACATCGCGTTACATGATATCGAATCGCAATGTCCATTGCTTTCTCTTTTACTCCGAAAGGAAATAGTATTGACGAGTCCTCCAAAAATACTATTTTCCTCACAATAGATATATATGGATGTCACTCATACATCTCAATCATGCAACACTTTTCTTATGCAAATATGCTCATAACTTCTCAATTTATTCTCAATATGACAACATAAAGACTCTCCAAAATGGATATGAGTTTTTAGGAAAATAATATTTAGGCTCACATTGGCCACTTATGAACTTTTAAAGCATGAAATGCTCAACAATGCCATATATTGTAAAATATGCTTCTAACTTCTATTCACTGTGAAACTTAATCAATTTCATAAATCATGCTTGAAACTCACAACTTGACAAATCTTCTCAATAAACACTTAGCAAGTAGTTAACATGCTATTGGAATTCAAAATACTCAAAGGGAAACTCATTTACTGTAAGTTGATATTCAAGGGAATCATGCTCTGCACATTTCAATAATGATGAACGATGGCAGACAACTCAACTAATCAGATAAACATTTTAGGCATGCTTTTCTATCCAAACTTAACACATAGTGTTCATGTTTCCCTATTTAATCAAACAAACAATGGCATGCTCATCAAATAATTAATCAAGTCTGATACACTTAATCACATTCACTATGAACTACTCCAAACAATTATCTCTACAAATTATATCATAAAAGGCTCACATCTTCTCCAAACTCAATGAAATCAAAGCCAAAACGTGCGTCAAGACGGCCCCGAGGTACCGAGCCACAAGGGCCTGCGACACCTTTTCCAAAACGACACGTAGCTGAGCCACAAGGGCCCGGCCACTGCACAGAGAACTCTCAACGGGGCTAGGGGCGAGGCTTGAGGAGCCCCGCCGCTTGGAAGCGCCAAGCGGCGGCCTAGGGCCACGGCTCTAGCCTAGAGCCGTGCCCTAGGGCCACTCCTCCACGGGCCTAGCCAACGGCTCCTTCCTGGGGCCGTTAGCTGGCTCCGTGCCTCACCTGGTGCACACTGTGTTGTGCACCAGTGAACTTCTTTTTCATCTGTAAGGCAAGAACAAGCCAAATAACACTCCCAAATCATCAACAACACATCATAGATCATCAATAAATTACTTAATAGCTCAAACACTTCAAATATCTAGCATTTTTACTCATTTCTACTCAACAAAAGACTTCATAGAGTCTTGAAAATAGCTTTGGGAGTCCATGGGTTATACCTTTGTTGTTTCCTCTTTTTTTCTTTGTGTGGTTCCTTTTCCTTTCTACCACAGATTTCACCCTCCTTCAATTCACCACCTATTTCCTCAAGCAAACATAGATACATACTAAGTTCAAGACAACTCAGAGATAGAAGGTGGAGAATGCAAAGTCTGAGAGTGAAATGAATGAAGGGAGATGGTGAAACTTACTGCCTTTGCTTTCTTTCTTCTACAGGGAGCTTGGAGAGGCAAGGAGGAAATCAGAAATTGGATGGTGAAGGGATGATTAAATAGGGTGCAAAACCCTAGGAAATTCTCTTATGATTGGTTGAAGAAAAAGAGAAAGTTGCTGATTGGTTCAAGATGTATCAGACAAAGATGGATTCTTGTGGTCTACCATGCTACATGAACCAAAGGCTAAAATTGCCATTTAAAATAGTTTGGGGTTGCAAAAGGAATTTTCTCAAAATGATTTCTAGATGAATACTTGGTTTAAGCTTCTCAAAATTCTCCCGGTTTCACTCAGATAGGCTTCTCAGTTAAAAATTAGGCAGGCAATGTACCCGAAATTTTAGGATATTGGAAATTAAATTCATTCTTGGTGTCGAGTCTAATTTAAAATGGCTCAAAATAATTTATTCAACACCGTTTCCATTGTAAAAAATTTTATGGAGTGAAAATTGACTATTTTGGACTTTCTTAAAACCGGATTTATAAAATAAATTTTGGGTTGTCACTGTTAGTAATATTATATTTTGTGTTATATTATATAGTTGTTTAATATGTGGTATTTAGAATAGCTGACTTAGCTTGTTATGTTAGGATATTGTTAGAGTTTTGTTATAGATAGACTCTGTATGCCTATTGTTGTGTTAATGATTAATGATCCTTTTCCAATCTGGTATCAGACGCAGGTTATCGGATTCTAATCCTCCACCGTACAATCTACCCCCCCCCCCCACCCTATCCTCCGCCATGTCTACCAATTCTTCCAAGCATACCCCATCGGCCGCCGGTGTCTCTTCGCCGGGTGCCGCCAATCCATTAGCTGGTGCACATCATTATGTCACCATGAAGCTCACATTGAAGAATTTTCTGTTTTGGCGGATGCAACTTATTCCGATTTTGCGTGGACAAGAGCTTTTGGGCTATGTGGACGGCAGTTTTCCGTGTCCACCGGAGACACTCGCCGGCGCACCGTCGACAGGCACCTCCTCGATGACCACCACTGTAACACCCCCCAAAAACAAGACCTAAAACAAGTCTTAACACATGCAGATTAACAACAAAACACGTACTAGCACAGCGGAAGATAAAAAGATAACTGGATAAAAGGAATCCAAAACAGGGGTGTTATGCCACGTATACCACACTTGGTAACGCTAAGGCGACAATCTGCAAGTGTAACTACTATCCCAAAAACATCAAACTAAAACAATCTAAAGACATTGGCACACAGGCCTCAAAAATACTGTCTACAGATACAGGTGCTAAGCTACCAGGCTCTAGACATCGCGCTCGACTACGCATCACCTGAAAGATACAAAGATAAACATCGGGGCGACGCCCGGTCAGCGAATAATGCTGGCAACCCACCAATACCGTTAAGTATCATAAATAGGTAGATATAAGATATAAAAACCATTTTCGAAACGGAATACATATATATAAGTCAAAATCCAAGATCAGAAGACAACACAAGACTCACCACTCACAAGGATAACACCGGGAACACATCCCAACCACAAAGGTTAACCACACACAAGGATAAAGACACACCCAACGGCAACACATGCCAAAACACCACAAGACTCCGTGACTACACAGGTCACGAGAGAAGAGAACTCGCCACAACGGCTACACAAGCCCTCGTGACATCACCCATCACGAGTTGATATGCCTTCCTTATGCCCTGTTCCAACCTTATGGCTACCCCCAACCTTGTATCTTCAAAGCCAACCATTACCTCCAGAAAACCCCTGTACAGCCAAGTCCAACCTTATTCCGCCGGGACCGTCGTCCCCCACCTACAGACCACCAACGAAAACCCACCAATCACGGCAACACATGCCCAGATAACACAATGTTATCCCCCAATCACGTGAACCTTTCTCGAAGGAACACAACTCCATAATCACGTCACGGCCACCACGAGGACCGTTGCAATACCTTGGTGACTAGTGTCCCATACCACTAATCGTGCAATCCAGGTAGAGCCACACACGCACCTCCACTCACACGAATCAATCAACGGATTGCAAAGGAGGTACGAAACACACTCAATCAAGAGACGGGTCACCACCCAACAACAACAACGACGCTAGCATTAAGATAATAAACTAGCAAGCTCAACAACGGGGAAACTCAAGATAGTTCCGAGGAACACACAAGACACCACACGGTTCAACGAAACACAATGTTGAAAACATAGCACGATTCACGACACCAAAGATCCTACATGGATACCTACCATATAGTTCTAGACCTACGAAACATCAAGAAGACACTCAAATAGTTCCACAAAAGAACATCGGGAAGCCAAAAGATCAAATACCGAGACAAACAAATCACGGGGAACAAATCCCGAACATCGCCACAACCATGTACCCGCGGGTAGGCCCACGGGTAGTGCCCCAGCCGTGTCCCGCCCGTGGGAACAATAACCCACAGGGCCGTGTACCCGCGGGTAGGCCGACGGGTGGTGCCCCGCCCGCTGTTCCGCCCGCGGGAACACTCCTGTTCCACAACAACTCCCTTCGGGAAATTTCTTCTCCAAACACAAATTCAAGTCCAAAACATGCCAAATCTCACCAAACAAACAAAATGACTTGAACTATGGAAAATGCCAAGCAATGGCACAAAGGAATCCTAAACACAAGCTCTAGATATGCAATATCACAAGATAAATGCATAAACTCTCACATTTCATAGCAAAACATAAGTAGAATCCAAGAAATCATATATAGGTAAGCAAAATAGGTTTTGTAGAGCATGGGTTACCTCTTGAAGACCAAAAGACTTCTCTTACACCACAACAAGCTCTCCACTAAGCTCACTAGCCAAACCCACTTCAAGATCAAACCAAAAGATCATAAAGATCCTACCTTTAAGAAAAAGACAACTAAGATGGAACCCAAAAGACAAGACAAGCTTAGATCTTACCCTTCTAGATGCCCAAATAGATGAAAGATTGAATCTTGGAAGCAAAACTTGGAATCTTGACAAAGGTCTCACTTGGCTTGAAGAACAAGCTACTCTTCTTTTCTAGAGAGAAGGTAGAGATATTTTCTAGGAATTGTGAGGAATGAAATGAAGAAGTCTTCTAGGTTTAGGTTACAAAACTATCTTTTGGTGAAAAGACAAAGATACCCTTACAAACTCTTAGAAAGTGTAAGGAACAATGGAACTCCTCTCAAAGCACAAGGTACAACACAACTTAAAGGTTGACTAGTCAAACACTAGTCCTTGAGTATTAAAAAAATTAGGATTTTAGGAATCAATTCCTCAAAAGAAATAGAATTAATTACTCAATTAATTCATGGATTGGAGTATGGATTTTTGGGGTGTCACATCCTCTCCCCCTTCAAAGAAATTTCGTCCCCGAAACATGGGTACAACGAATTAAAACGAATGGTAACAAGGAAACAAAATTGTGACAAGAAGTTTCAAGAATATCCCTTTTGGTCAAAAACTCCAAAAGTACTCACAAGGATTCCAAAGCAAAGAAGAAAACATTACGAATTCAAGGATAGGCAGGAGGTCAACAAACGGATAGATTGAGCATCAAGAACTCTACCCTCAACACAACAACCAACTTCTAGCCAACAACCAAGAACTAAGCAACTAGCCCAAACACCAACTAACAAACTAGCTAAACAACAAAGCAACAAACAAAACAAGCAAGCACACAAAGTACACAACAACCTAACACCAAGCTACAACGGCTAAGAAACAACAAAGAAGAAGCGAACGGGGTTACCACAACACAACTAGAACTCCTCACTCTCCGACTCTTCGGCCTCTTCAGACTTGTCTTCTTCTTCGTCTTCATCTCTGTGACTAGAACTAGCTTCAATCTGGTCCAGCCTCTGATGAACAGCGACAAACTGTGACTTCACAAACGCAAAGCCCTCGGAGATCAAACTGTTCTGCTGACGAAGCAAAGAGACAACGTCCTGCCCTCTCTTGGTGCGAACTTCTTCCCTTCTCCGGCGTTCCTCACTGTCTGATTCACTTACTTCAGCTTCGGCGGTCTCCGGTGCTCCTTCTTCTTCTTCCTGATCTGCTTCCTCCTCAACTTCTTCGTTACCACCCAAACTCTGTACTGCAAGGCTCAACTTCCCGGCATGGATCCCAAGCTCAGCAGCTAACTCTGCTCTCTCAACAGGCGCTTTCCTTGCAACCTCTTCAAGCGTGATATACTCACCACTATCCAACTGAAACAGATTACAACTCCGGAGATTGGCGGTATCCAACACCATCTTTCCCACAGCCTTCGGGAGACAACCATCCACACTAACACCTTTCTTAACCAAGATCCAGCTTAGCACCATGCCATACGGCAAACTCTTCCGGTTGTGATCCCGGCAAAACACCATATGTTGCATCATCAAAGCAGGCAGGTTGAACTTAGCCATATTCTTCAGACAGAAAGCAAAGGTACATTCCAACTTACCCAACAAACTGCTCTTGTTGTTATTGGGCAACAAACAATCTGACACCAACATCACCAAGATCCTTTGTTCCGCAGACAACCACTTCTTTTCCGGCCTCGAAGCTTGAGTGAAACCACTCGTACGGCCAAACAGATAACTCAAAAAGTCACGGTACCCCATGCTATCCGTACTAATCCAAGAATGACCGTTGTACTGTGCCACTCCGGTAGCAGACAAACTCAACAACTGAGCTATCCTCTTCTCAGAAAGCACAACCTTCACACCTCTCACCTTAGAGGTGATCTCAAGCCTTTCACCTTCCTTCGTCACAACCATGTGACGATAAAACTCTTTCACCAAACTCGGGTAAATCTCGGCCCTTATGGCGAGAAACCCATCTAACAAACCGTGAAACTTAAGCAAATCCAACAAGGAACTTGAAAAAGATTCCGGATCAAAAGCTTTACCTTCAAGCACAAGGTAGTGGGCATCCACCCATTCCGCTTTTCTTGCCAAACTTGACCTTCTAGGCATGGTGGAAGATGATCCAAAGCTCAACCAATAAAGCCCACAACTTCTTCTTCTCACTCACACTCTCGCTGCTCTCTCTCTCTCTCTCTCGCTGCACACTCTCTCTCGCGCGCTGCTCGGCGACGCGGCTACAGCAGATCGGCGGCGGCGGTGTGGCGAGACTCTGGTGGTGGCGAGGCGGTGGTGTGACGGGCAGGCTGGTGGTGCTGGGCGACGGGGTGGGGTGGTGTCGGGTAGCTCACGGGTAGGGAGAAGGAAAAAGATGAAGAGAATTTTGGGGAAAGAAATTAGGGATTTGGGTGAGATTGGGGAAAAAGATGATTAAATTTGGGGATTTTGTACAAAGTGGGAATTTAAGGTTTAAAAGGAATTAAAATGGGTTAGGTTTTAAGAAAGATAATTAGCTCAAGTGGTTTAGAGGTTGGGTAGAAAAGAAATAGGCTAGGGTTTGAAACTCAAAGGTTACAAATAAACATTAGGCTCAACTTTTTTAGGCTACACGAGGAAAAATTTTGGTAGGAATTGCTATTTTTCCAAATCAAAGAATACTTGGAAAATTTAGGGAAAAGCATAAGGAATTGTTGTAAGAACAACCAAGTACAAAGGTGGAATAAAATTGGGCTACACACAAGATAACTCAAGGATAGATGGCTACCACAAAACAAGATGCCAACTAAAGAAAACACTTAACAAGAAAAGAGTCTACACTCAGCATCCAACGAAAAACTAACAAGGAAAGCATGCCGAGGTTTGCCAAACAAAGACAACTACGAAACACAAGATAGCACCCAAGGCAACAAAGAACACACCACTCTCGGTGAAACAAGGATAGGCTCGAAAACAAGGGTTACCTGCTAACTCCTCCTCCACCAGACCCTCCGACTCCTCCTGCGAACGCGCCATCACGAAAACCCTCCCCGGCGGCCTAGCTCTGACAGCTCCGTGACCTGAACTCCCTCTAGATCATAAAGATCACCAAAAGATCATAAAGATCCTACCTTTAAGAAAAATACAACTAAGATGGAACCAAAAAGACAAGACAAGCTTAGATCTTACCCTTCTAGATGCCCAAATAGATGAAAGATTGAATCTTGGAAGCAAAACTTGGAATCTTGACAAAGGTCTCACTTGGCTTGAAGACCAAGCTACTCTTCTTTTCTAGAGAAAAGGTAGAGATATTTTCTAGGAATTGTGAGGAATGAAATGAAGTAGTCTTCTAGGTTTAGGATACAAAACTAGCTTTTGGTGAAAAGACAAGGATACCCTTACTAACTCTCAGAAAGTGTAAGGAACAATGGAACTCCTCTCAAAGCACAAGGTACAACACAACTTAATGGTTGACTAGTCAAACACTAGTCCTTGAGTATTAAAAAAAATCAGGATTTTAGGAATCAATTCCTCAAAAGAAATAGAATTAATTACTCAATTAATTCATGGATTGGAGTATGGATTTTTGGGGTGTCACATCCTCTCCCCCTTCAAAGAAGTTTCGTCCCCGAAACTTGGGTACAACGAATTAAAACGAATGGTAACAAGGAAACAAAATTGTGACAAGAAGTTTCAAGAATATCCCTTTTGGTCAAAAACTCCAAAAGTACTCACAAGGATTCCAAAGCAAAGAAGAAAACATTACGAATTCAAGGATAGGCAGGAGGTCAACAAATGGATAGATTGAGCATCAAGAACTCTACCCTCAACACAACAACCAACTTCTAGCCAACAACCAAGAACTAAGCTACTAGCCCAAACACCAACTAACAAACCAGCTAAACAACAAAGCAACAAACAAAACAAGAAAGCACACAAAGCACACAACAACCTAACACCAAGCTACAACGGCTAAGAAACAACAAAGAAGAAGCGAACGGGGTTACCACAACACAACTAGAATTCCTCACTCTCCGACTCTTCGGCCTATTCAGACTCTTCTTCTTCTTCGTCTTCATCTCTTTGACTAGAACTAGCTTCAATCTGGTCCAGCCTCTGATGCACAGCGACAAACTGTGACTTCACAAACGCAAAGCCCTCGGAGATCAAACTGTTCTGCTGACGAAGCAAAGAGACAACGTCCTGCCCTCTCTTGGTGCGAATTTCTTCCCTTCTCCGGCGTTCCTCGCTGTCTGATTCACTTACTTCAGCTTCGGCGGTCTCCGGTGCTCCTTCTTCTTCTTCCTGATCTGCTTCCTCCTCAACTTCTTCGTTACCACCCAAACTTTGGACTGCAAGGCTCAATTTCCCGGCATGGAACCCAAGCTCAACGGCTAACTCTTCTCTCTCAATAGGTGCTTTCCTTGCAATCTCTTCAAGCGTGATGTACTCACCACTATCCAACTGAAACAGATTACAACTCCGGAGATTGGCGGTATCCAATACCATCTTTCCCACAGCCTTCGAGAGACAACCATCCACACTAACACCTTTCTTAACCAAGATCCAGCTTAACACCATGCCATACGGCAAACTCTTCCGGTTGTGATCCCGGCAAAACACCATATGTTGCATCATCAAAGCAGGCAGGTTGAACTTAGCCATATTCTTCAGACAGAAAGCAAAGGTACATTCCAACTTACCCAACAAACTGCTCTTGTTGTTATTGGGCAACAAACAATCTGACACCAACATCACCAAGATCCTTTGTTCCGCAGACAACCACTTCTTTTCCGGCCTCGAAGCTTGAGTGAAACCACTCGTACGGCCAAACAGATAACTCAAAAAGGTACGATACCCCATGGTATCCGTACTAATCCAAGAATGACCACTGTACTGTGCCACTCCGGTAGCAGACAAACTCAACAACTGAGCTAACCTCTTCTCAGAAAGCACAACCTTCACACCTCTCACCTTAGAGGTGATCTTAAGCCTTTCACCTTCCTTCGTCACGACCATGTGACGATAAAACTCTTTCACCAAACTCGGGTAAGTCTCGGCCCTTATGGCGACAAACCCATCTAACAAACCTTGAAACTTAAGCAAATCCAACAAGGAACTTGAAAAAGATTCCAGATCAAAAGCTTTAACTTCAAGCACAAGGTAGTGGGCATCCACCCATTTCGCTTTTCTTGCCAAACTTGACCTTCTAGGCATGGTGGAAGATGATCCAAAGCTCAACCAACAAAGCCCACAACTTCTTCTTCTTCTCACTCACACTCTCGTTGCTCTCTCTCTCTCTCTCGCTGCACTCTCTCTCTCGCGCGCTGCTCGGCGACGCGGCTATAGCAGATCGGCGGCGGCGGTGCGGCGAGACTCCGGCGGTGGCGAGGCGTTGGTGCGACGGGCAGGCTGGTGGTGCTGGGCGACGGGGTGGGGTGGTGTCGGGTTGCTCACGGGTAGGGATAAGGAAAAAGATAAAGAGAATTTTGGGGAAAGAAATTAGGGATTTGGGTGAGATTGGGGAAAAAGATGATTAAATTTGGGGATTTTGAACAAAGTGGGAATTTAATGTTTAAAAGGAATTAAAATGGGTTAGGTTTCAAGAAAGATAATTAGCTCAAGTGGTTTAGAGGTTGGGTAGAAAAGAAATAGGCTAGGGTTTGAAACTCAAAGGCTATAAATAAACATTAGGCTCAACTTTTAGGCTACACAAGAAAAGATTTTGGTAGGAATTGCTATTTTTCCAAATCAAAGAATACTTGAAAAATTTAGGGAAAAGCACAAGGAATTGTTGTAAGAACAACCAAGTACAAAGGTGGAAGAAAAGTGGGCTACACACAAGATAACTCAAGGATAGATGGCTACCACAAAACAAGATGCCAACTAAAGAAAACACTTAACAAGAAAAGAGTCTACACTAAGCATCCAACTAAAAACTAACTAGGAAAGCATGCCGAGGTTTGCCAAACAAAGACAACTACGAAACACAAGATAGCACCCAAGGAAACAAAGAACACACCACTCTCGGGGAAACAAGGATAGGCTCAAAAACAAGGGTTACCTGCTAACTCCTCCTCCACCAGACCCTCCGACTCCGCCTGCGAACGCGCCATCACGAAACCCCTCCCTGGCGGCCTAGCTCCGACAGCTCCGTGACCTGAACTCCCTCTAGATCATAAAGATCACCAAAAGATCATAAAGATCCTACCTTTAAGAAAAAGACAACTAAAATGGAACCAAAAAGACAAGACAAGCTTAGATCTTACCCTTCTAGATGCCCAAATAGATGAAAGATTGAATCTTGGAAGCAAAACTTGGAATCTTGACAAAGGTCTCACTTGGCTTGAAGAACAAGCTACTCTTCTTTTCTAGAGAGAAGGTAGAGATATTTTCTAGGAATTATGAGGAATGAAATGAAGAAGTCTTCTAGGTTTAGGATACAAAACTAGCTTTTGGTGAAAAGACAAGGATACCCTTACTAACTCTTAGAAAGTGTAAGGAACAATGGAACTCCTCTCAAAGCACAAGGTACAACACAACTTAATGGTTGACTAGTCAAACACTAGTCCTTGAGTATTAAAAAAAATCAGGATTTTAGGAATCAATTCCTCAAAAGAAATAGAATTAATTACTCAATTAATTCATGGATTGGAGTATGGATTTTTGGGGTGTCACATCATCTCCCCCTTCAAAGAAGTTTCGTCCCCGAAACTTGGGTACAACGAATTAAAACGAATGGTAACAAGGAAACAAAATTGTGACAAGAAGTTTCAAGAATATCCCTTTTGGTCAAAAACTCCAAAAGTACTCACAAGGATTCCAAAGCAAAGAAGAAAACATTACGAATTCAAGGATAGGCAGGAGGTCAACAAATGGATAGATTGAGCATCAAGAACTCTACCCTCAACACAACAACCAACTTCTAGCCAACAACCAAGAACTAAGCTACTAGCCCAAACACCAACTAACAAACCAGCTAAACAACAAAGCAACAAACAAAACAAGAAAGCACACAAAGCACACAACAACCTAACACCAAGCTACAACGGCTAAGAAACAACAAAGAAGAAGCGAACGGGGTTACCACAACACAACTAGAACTCCTCACTCTCCGACTCTTCGGCCTCTTCAGACTCTTCTTCTTCTTCGTCTTCATCTCTTTGACTAGAACTAGCTTCAATCTGGTCCAGCCTCTGATGCACAGCGACAAACTGTGACTTCACAAACGCAAAGCCCTCGGAGATCAAACTGTTCTGCTGACGAAGCAAAGAGACAACGTCCTGCCCTCTCTTGGTGCGAACTTCTTCCCTTCTCCGGCGTTCCTCACTGTCTGATTCACTTACTTCAGCTTCGGCGGTCTCCGGTGCTCCTTCTTCTTCTTCCTGATCTGCTTCCTCCTCAACTTCTTCGTTACCACCCAAACTCTGGACTGCAAGGCTCAATTTCCCGGCATGGAACCCAAGCTCAGCAGCTAACTCTTCTCTCTCAATAGGTGCTTTCCTTGCAATCTCTTCAAGCGTGATGTACTCACCACTATCCAACTGAAACAGATTATAACTCCGGAGATTGGCGGTATCCAATACCATCTTTCCCACAGCCTTCGGGAGACAACCATCCACACTAACACCTTTCTTAACCAAGATCCAGCTTAGCACCATGCCATACGGCAAACTCTTCCGGTTGTGATCCCGGCAAAACACCATATGTTGCATCATCAAAGCAGGCAGGTTGAACTTAGCCATATTCTTCAGACAGAAAGCAAAGGTACATTCCAACTTACCCAACAAACTGCTCTTGTTGTTATTGGGCAACAAACAATTTGACACCAACATCACCAAGATCCTTTGTTCCGCAGACAACCACTTCTTTTCCAGCCTCGAAGCTTGAGTGAAACCACTCGTACGGCCAAACAGATAACTCAAAAAGTCACGGTACCCCATGGTATCCGTACTAATCCAAGAATGACCACTGTACTGTGCCACTCCGGTAGCAGACAAACTCAACAACTGAGCTAACCTCTTCTCAGAAAGCACAACCTTCACACCTCTCACCTTAGAGGTGATCTCAAGCCTTTCACCTTCCTTCGTCACGACCATGTGACGATAAAACTCTTTCACCAAACTCGGGTAAGTCTCGGCCCTTATGGCGACAAACCCATCTAACAAACCTTGAAACTTAAGCAAATCCAACAAGGAACTTGAAAAAGATTCCAGATCAAAAGCTTTACCTTCAAGCACAAGGTAGTGGGCATCCACCCATTTCGCTTTTCTTGCCAAACTTGACCTTCTAGGCATGGTGGAAGATGATCCAAAGCTCAACCAACAAAGCCCACAACTTCTTCTTCTTCTCACTCACACTCTCGTTGCTCTCTCTCTCTCTCTCTCTCGCTGCACTCTCTCTCTCGCGCGCTGCTCGGCGACGCGGCTACAGCAGATCGGCGGCGGTAGTGCGGCGAGACTCCGGCGGTGGCGAGGCGGTGGTGCGACGGGCAGGCTAGTGGTGCTGGGCGACGGGGTGGGGTGGTGTCGGGTAGGTCACGGGTAGGGAGAAGGAAAAAGATGAAGAGAATTTTGGGGAAAGAAATTAGGGATTTGGGTGAGATTGGGGAAAAAGATGATTAAATTTGGGGATTTTGAACAAAGTGGGAATTTAAGGTTTAAAAGGAATTAAAATGGGTTAGGTTTTAAGAAAGATAATTAGCTCAAGTGGTTTAGAGGTTGGGTAGAAAAGAAATAGGCTAGGGTTTGAAACTCAAAGGTTACAAATAAACATTAGGCTCAACTTTTTTAGGCTACACGAGGAAAAATTTTGGTAGGAATTGCTATTTTTCCAAATCAAAGAATACTTGGAAAATTTAGGGAAAAGCATAAGGAATTGTTGTAAGAACAACCAAGTACAAAGGTGGAATAAAATTGGGCTACACACAAGATAACTCAAGGATAGATGGCTACCACAAAACAAGATGCCAACTAAAGAAAACACTTAACAAGAAAAGAGTCTACACTCAGCATCCAACGAAAAACTAACAAGGAAAGCATGCCGAGGTTTGCCAAACAAAGACAACTACGAAACACAAGATAGCACCCAAGGCAACAAAGAACACACCACTCTCGGTGAAACAAGGATAGGCTCGAAAACAAGGGTTACCTGCTAACTCCTCCTCCACCAGACCCTCCGACTCCTCCTGCGAACGCGCCATCACGAAAACCCTCCCCGGCGGCCTAGCTCTGACAGCTCCGTGACCTGAACTCCCTCTAGATCATAAAGATCACCAAAAGATCATAAAGATCCTACCTTTAAGAAAAATACAACTAAGATGGAACCAAAAAGACAAGACAAGCTTAGATCTTACCCTTCTAGATGCCCAAATAGATGAAAGATTGAATCTTGGAAGCAAAACTTGGAATCTTGACAAAGGTCTCACTTGGCTTGAAGACCAAGCTACTCTTCTTTTCTAGAGAAAAGGTAGAGATATTTTCTAGGAATTGTGAGGAATGAAATGAAGTAGTCTTCTAGGTTTAGGATACAAAACTAGCTTTTGGTGAAAAGACAAGGATACCCTTACTAACTCTTAGAAAGTGTAAGGAACAATGGAACTCCTCTCAAAGCACAAGGTACAACACAACTTAATGGTTGACTAGTCAAACACTAGTCCTTGAGTATTAAAAAAAATCAGGATTTTAGGAATCAATTCCTCAAAAGAAATAGAATTAATTACTCAATTAATTCATGGATTGGAGTATGGATTTTTGGGGTGTCACATCCTCTCCCCCTTCAAAGAAGTTTCGTCCCCGAAACTTGGGTACAACGAATTAAAACGAATGGTAACAAGGAAACAAAATTGTGACAAGAAGTTTCAAGAATATCCCTTTTGGTCAAAAACTCCAAAAGTACTCACAAGGATTCCAAAGCAAAGAAGAAAACATTACGAATTCAAGGATAGGCAGGAGGTCAACAAATGGATAGATTGAGCATCAAGAACTCTACCCTCAACACAACAACCAACTTCTAGCCAACAACCAAGAACTAAGCTACTAGCCCAAACACCAACTAACAAACCAGCTAAACAACAAAGCAACAAACAAAACAAGAAAGCACACAAAGCACACAACAACCTAACACCAAGCTACAACGGCTAAGAAACAACAAAGAAGCAGCGAACGGGGTTACCACAACACAACTAGAATTCCTCACTCTCCGACTCTTCGGCCTATTCAGACTCTTCTTCTTCTTCGTCTTCATCTCTTTGACTAGAACTAGCTTCAATCTGGTCCAGCCTCTGATGCACAGCGACAAACTGTGACTTCACAAACGCAAAGCCCTCGGAGATCAAACTGTTCTGCTGACGAAGCAAAGAGACAACGTCCTGCCCTCTCTTGGTGCGAATTTCTTCCCTTCTCCGGCGTTCCTCGCTGTCTGATTCACTTACTTCAGCTTCGGCGGTCTCCGGTGCTCCTTCTTCTTCTTCCTGATCTGCTTCCTCCTCAACTTCTTCGTTACCACCCAAACTTTGGACTGCAAGGCTCAATTTCCCGGCATGGAACCCAAGCTCAACGGCTAACTCTTCTCTCTCAATAGGTGCTTTCCTTGCAATCTCTTCAAGCGTGATGTACTCACCACTATCCAACTGAAACAGATTACAACTCCGGAGATTGGCGGTATCCAATACCATCTTTCCCACAGCCTTCGAGAGACAACCATCCACACTAACACCTTTCTTAACCAAGATCCAGCTTAACACCATGCCATACGGCAAACTCTTCCGGTTGTGATCCCGGCAAAACACCATATGTTGCATCATCAAAGCAGGCAGGTTGAACTTAGCCATATTCTTCAGACAGAAAGCAAAGGTACATTCCAACTTACCCAACAAACTGCTCTTGTTGTTATTGGGCAACAAACAATCTGACACCAACATCACCAAGATCCTTTGTTCCGCAGACAACCACTTCTTTTCCGGCCTCGAAGCTTGAGTGAAACCACTCGTACGGCCAAACAGATAACTCAAAAAGGTACGATACCCCATGGTATCCGTACTAATCCAAGAATGACCACTGTACTGTGCCACTCCGGTAGCAGACAAACTCAACAACTGAGCTAACCTCTTCTCAGAAAGCACAACCTTCACACCTCTCACCTTAGAGGTGATCTTAAGCCTTTCACCTTCCTTCGTCACGACCATGTGACGATAAAACTCTTTCACCAAACTCGGGTAAGTCTCGGCCCTTATGGCGACAAACCCATCTAACAAACCTTGAAACTTAAGCAAATCCAACAAGGAACTTGAAAAAGATTCCAGATCAAAAGCTTTAACTTCAAGCACAAGGTAGTGGGCATCCACCCATTTCGCTTTTCTTGCCAAACTTGACCTTCTAGGCATGGTGGAAGATGATCCAAAGCTCAACCAACAAAGCCCACAACTTCTTCTTCTTCTCACTCACACTCTCGTTGCTCTCTCTCTCTCTCTCGCTGCACTCTCTCTCTCGCGCGCTGCTCGGCGACGCGGCTATAGCAGATCGGCGGCGGCGGTGCGGCGAGACTCCGGCGGTGGCGAGGCGTTGGTGCGACGGGCAGGCTGGTGGTGCTGGGCGACGGGGTGGGGTGGTGTCGGGTTGCTCACGGGTAGGGATAAGGAAAAAGATAAAGAGAATTTTGGGGAAAGAAATTAGGGATTTGGGTGAGATTGGGGAAAAAGATGATTAAATTTGGGGATTTTGAACAAAGTGGGAATTTAATGTTTAAAAGGAATTAAAATGGGTTAGGTTTCAAGAAAGATAATTAGCTCAAGTGGTTTAGAGGTTGGGTAGAAAAGAAATAGGCTAGGGTTTGAAACTCAAAGGCTATAAATAAACATTAGGCTCAACTTTTAGGCTACACAAGAAAAGATTTTGGTAGGAATTGCTATTTTTCCAAATCAAAGAATACTTGAAAAATTTAGGGAAAAGCACAAGGAATTGTTGTAAGAACAACCAAGTACAAAGGTGGAAGAAAAGTGGGCTACACACAAGATAACTCAAGGATAGATGGCTACCACAAAACAAGATGCCAACTAAAGAAAACACTTAACAAGAAAAGAGTCTACACTAAGCATCCAACTAAAAACTAACTAGGAAAGCATGCCGAGGTTTGCCAAACAAAGACAACTACGAAACACAAGATAGCACCCAAGGAAACAAAGAACACACCACTCTCGGGGAAACAAGGATAGGCTCAAAAACAAGGGTTACCTGCTAACTCCTCCTCCACCAGACCCTCCGACTCCGCCTGCGAACGCGCCATCACGAAACCCCTCCCTGGCGGCCTAGCTCCGACAGCTCCGTGACCTGAACTCCCTCTAGATCATAAAGATCACCAAAAGATCATAAAGATCCTACCTTTAAGAAAAAGACAACTAAAATGGAACCAAAAAGACAAGACAAGCTTAGATCTTACCCTTCTAGATGCCCAAATAGATGAAAGATTGAATCTTGGAAGCAAAACTTGGAATCTTGACAAAGGTCTCACTTGGCTTGAAGAACAAGCTACTCTTCTTTTCTAGAGAGAAGGTAGAGATATTTTCTAGGAATTATGAGGAATGAAATGAAGAAGTCTTCTAGGTTTAGGATACAAAACTAGCTTTTGGTGAAAAGACAAGGATACCCTTACTAACTCTTAGAAAGTGTAAGGAACAATGGAACTCCTCTCAAAGCACAAGGTACAACACAACTTAATGGTTGACTAGTCAAACACTAGTCCTTGAGTATTAAAAAAAATCAGGATTTTAGGAATCAATTCCTCAAAAGAAATAGAATTAATTACTCAATTAATTCATGGATTGGAGTATGGATTTTTGGGGTGTCACATCATCTCCCCCTTCAAAGAAGTTTCGTCCCCGAAACTTGGGTACAACGAATTAAAACGAATGGTAACAAGGAAACAAAATTGTGACAAGAAGTTTCAAGAATATCCCTTTTGGTCAAAAACTCCAAAAGTACTCACAAGGATTCCAAAGCAAAGAAGAAAACATTACGAATTCAAGGATAGGCAGGAGGTCAACAAATGGATAGATTGAGCATCAAGAACTCTACCCTCAACACAACAACCAACTTCTAGCCAACAACCAAGAACTAAGCTACTAGCCCAAACACCAACTAACAAACCAGCTAAACAACAAAGCAACAAACAAAACAAGAAAGCACACAAAGCACACAACAACCTAACACCAAGCTACAACGGCTAAGAAACAACAAAGAAGAAGCGAACGGGGTTACCACAACACAACTAGAACTCCTCACTCTCCGACTCTTCGGCCTCTTCAGACTCTTCTTCTTCTTCGTCTTCATCTCTTTGACTAGAACTAGCTTCAATCTGGTCCAGCCTCTGATGCACAGCGACAAACTGTGACTTCACAAACGCAAAGCCCTCGGAGATCAAACTGTTCTGCTGACGAAGCAAAGAGACAACGTCCTGCCCTCTCTTGGTGCGAACTTCTTCCCTTCTCCGGCGTTCCTCACTGTCTGATTCACTTACTTCAGCTTCGGCGGTCTCCGGTGCTCCTTCTTCTTCTTCCTGATCTGCTTCCTCCTCAACTTCTTCGTTACCACCCAAACTCTGGACTGCAAGGCTCAATTTCCCGGCATGGAACCCAAGCTCAGCAGCTAACTCTTCTCTCTCAATAGGTGCTTTCCTTGCAATCTCTTCAAGCGTGATGTACTCACCACTATCCAACTGAAACAGATTATAACTCCGGAGATTGGCGGTATCCAATACCATCTTTCCCACAGCCTTCGGGAGACAACCATCCACACTAACACCTTTCTTAACCAAGATCCAGCTTAGCACCATGCCATACGGCAAACTCTTCCGGTTGTGATCCCGGCAAAACACCATATGTTGCATCATCAAAGCAGGCAGGTTGAACTTAGCCATATTCTTCAGACAGAAAGCAAAGGTACATTCCAACTTACCCAACAAACTGCTCTTGTTGTTATTGGGCAACAAACAATTTGACACCAACATCACCAAGATCCTTTGTTCCGCAGACAACCACTTCTTTTCCAGCCTCGAAGCTTGAGTGAAACCACTCGTACGGCCAAACAGATAACTCAAAAAGTCACGGTACCCCATGGTATCCGTACTAATCCAAGAATGACCACTGTACTGTGCCACTCCGGTAGCAGACAAACTCAACAACTGAGCTAACCTCTTCTCAGAAAGCACAACCTTCACACCTCTCACCTTAGAGGTGATCTCAAGCCTTTCACCTTCCTTCGTCACGACCATGTGACGATAAAACTCTTTCACCAAACTCGGGTAAGTCTCGGCCCTTATGGCGACAAACCCATCTAACAAACCTTGAAACTTAAGCAAATCCAACAAGGAACTTGAAAAAGATTCCAGATCAAAAGCTTTACCTTCAAGCACAAGGTAGTGGGCATCCACCCATTTCGCTTTTCTTGCCAAACTTGACCTTCTAGGCATGGTGGAAGATGATCCAAAGCTCAACCAACAAAGCCCACAACTTCTTCTTCTTCTCACTCACACTCTCGTTGCTCTCTCTCTCTCTCTCTCTCGCTGCACTCTCTCTCTCGCGCGCTGCTCGGCGACGCGGCTACAGCAGATCGGCGGCGGTAGTGCGGCGAGACTCCGGCGGTGGCGAGGCGGTGGTGCGACGGGCAGGCTAGTGGTGCTGGGCGACGGGGTGGGGTGGTGTCGGGTAGGTCACGGGTAGGGAGAAGGAAAAAGATGAAGAGAATTTTGGGGAAAGAAATTAGGGATTTGGGTGAGATTGGGGAAAAAGATGATTAAATTTGGGGATTTTGAACAAAGTGGGAATTTAAGGTTTAAAAGGAATTAAAATGGGTTAGGTTTTAAGAAAGATAATTAGCTCAAGTGGTTTAGAGGTTGGGTAGAAAAGAAATAGGCTAGGGTTTGAAACTCAAAGGTTACAAATAAACATTAGGCTCAACTTTTTTAGGCTACACGAGGAAAAATTTTGGTAGGAATTGCTATTTTTCCAAATCAAAGAATACTTGGAAAATTTAGGGAAAAGCATAAGGAATTGTTGTAAGAACAACCAAGTACAAAGGTGGAATAAAATTGGGCTACACACAAGATAACTCAAGGATAGATGGCTACCACAAAACAAGATGCCAACTAAAGAAAACACTTAACAAGAAAAGAGTCTACACTCAGCATCCAACGAAAAACTAACAAGGAAAGCATGCCGAGGTTTGCCAAACAAAGACAACTACGAAACACAAGATAGCACCCAAGGCAACAAAGAACACACCACTCTCGGGGAAACAAGGATAGGCTCGAAAACAAGGGTTACCTGCTAACTCCTCCTCCACCAGACCCTCCGACTCCGCCTGCGAACGCGCCATCACGAAAACCCTCCCTGGCGGCCTAGCTCCGACAGCTCCGTGACCTGAACTCCCTCTAGATCATAAAGATCACCAAAAGATCATAAAGATCCTACCTTTAAGAAAAAGACAACTAAAATGGAACCAAAAAGACAAGACAAGCTTAGATCTTACCCTTCTAGATGCCCAAATAGATGAAAGATTGAATCTTGGAAGCAAAACTTGGAATCTTGACAAAGGTCTCACTTGGCTTGAAGAACAAGCAACTCTTCTTTTCTAGAGAGAAGGTAGAGATATTTTCTAGGAATTGTGAGGAATGAAATGAAGAAGTCTTCTAGGTTTAGGTTACAAAACTAGCTTTTGGTGAAAAGACAAGGATACCCTTACTAACTCTTAGAAAGTGTAAGGAACAATGGAATTTCTCTCAAAGCACAAGGTACAACACAACTTAAAGGTTGACTAGTCAAACACTAGTCCTTGAGTATTAAAAAAAATCAGGATTTTAGGAATCAATTCCTCAAAAGAAATAGAATTAATTACTCAATTAATTCATGGATTGGAGTATGGATTTTTGGGGTGTCACATCCTCTCCCCCTTCAAAGAAGTTTCGTCCCCGAAACTTGGGTACAACGAATTAAAACGAATGGTAACAAGGAAACAAAATTGTGACAAGAAGTTTCAAGAATATCCCTTTTGGTCAAAAACTCCAAAAGTACTCACAAGGATTCCAAAGCAAAGAAGAAAACATTACGAATTCAAGGATAGGCAGGAGGTCAACAAACGGATAGATTGAGCATCAAGAACTCTACCCTCAACACAACAACCAACTTCTAGCCAACAACCAAGAACTAAGCTACTAGCCCAAACACCAACTAACAAACCAGCTAAACAACAAAGCAACAAACAAAACAAGCAAGCACACAAAGCACACTACAACCTAACACCAAGCTACAACGGTAAGAAACAACAAAGAAGAAGCGAACGGGGTTACCACAACACAACTAGAACTCCTCACTCTCCGACTCTTCAGCCTCTTCAGACTCTTCTTCTTCTTCGTCTTCATCTCTGTGACTAGAACTAGCTTCAATCTGGTCCAGCCTCTGATGCACTGCGACAAACTGTGACTTCACAAACGCAAAGCCCTCGGAGATCAAACTGTTCTGCTAACGAAGCAAAGAGACAACGTCCTGCCCTCTCTTGGTGCGAACTTCTTCCCTTCTCCAGCGTTCCTCACTGTCTGATTCACTTACTTCAGCTTCGGCGGTCTCTGGTGCTCGTTCTTCTTCTTCCTGATCTGCTTCCTCCTCAAATTCTTCGTTACCACCTGAATCCCGCATACCATGAATAGGTTAAGCAAGATCAAAACATCCTGTCGCTATTGATTTCTTCGATGTTGGATGAGGTCCTTCATCTTGCTCTCGGACGGCACACCTCCGCGGACATTTGGACTTCCATCTCCCGCGCTCTCGACTCCACCAGTCAAGCACGATGCCTGAGTCTTCTCGGCCAGATGCAGCTTCTTCGTCAAGGGAACTCCAACACGTCGGATTACCTTTCACGGGCTGGCGTTCTTGTGGAGTCTCTTCTCTAAGCTGGGCGGCCTTTATCATTAATGGAACAGAACCTGTATGTGATTCGAGGCCTTCGACCGAAGCTCAAATCACTTGCTACGTCGCTGACTGCATCCGGCACACCGGTGCCCTCTCGCACATGTCAGATTATCTCTCTGCGCACGAGTTTATTCTCGTCGATGATTATCCGGCTGGGGATGGCAGCTCCTCCCATTCGGCGTTCTATGCAAGTCCTGGTTCTGGCCGTGGCTCAAATGGAGGAGGTGGACGGCATCCACAGGCGCAGCAGCGTAGCTCGAACAACCGCGGCAGTCATGGCGGTAATCAGCACTGTGGCGGCGGTCGTGGTGGTCGCGGAGGTCCGAGGTGCCAGATATGCCGGTCTCACGGCCATTCAGCGTTATATTGTTATCAGCGGTACAGCACTCCCCCACTGGCTCAGGCTCACGTGGCCGTCTCAGGTGAGATCCCGGCTGCACCGCAAAATATTCCAGGAGATGGTTGGTATCCCGATACGGAAGCCACAGCACACGCCACACCGGATGCTAACATGATGGGTCAATCGGAAGAGTACACCGGCGCGGATGTTCTACGAGTAGGCAACGGCGCAGGTTTGGTTATTTCACGAATTGGTCGTGCATTGATCCCTTCCGAGTCCAAATCTCTACGTTTAAATAATATCCTCCATGTCCCGAGTCTATCTGTACCTTTGTTATCTGTTCATAAATTCACTATGGATAACAATGTTTTTTTTAATTTCATAATAATTGTTTTATTGTGAAGGATTCCACAACTCGGGCAGTGCTTCTTAGAGGTCCAACGGTTGGCGGGTTATACAAGCTCCCGGTCTCCCGTCCAAATTTTGCGTTCGTCAGTTCCCGGGCTACCCCCGCAATTTGGCATCGCTGGCTTGGTCATCGACACAAGCTAGTGCTGAATAAAATTTTGCAAAGCTGTCCGGTCACAACTAATAAAAACGAGCCCCTTGAGTCTTGCCCGTCATGTCACCTTGGAAAGTCATCCCGATTCAAATTAGATAGTGTGACACATTCCAGTAATAATGTATTAGATTTGGTATTTATAGATATTTGGGGACCTTCTCCTGTATTATCAAATAGTGGCTATCGTTATTTTTGCTTATTTGTAGATGATTTCTCCAGATTTTGCTGGTTTTATCCATTAAGGATGAAATCAGACATATATAAAATATTTGAATCGTTCCGTGTCTTGGTAGAACGCCAATTTGCGCGTTCTATCAAATCCATTCAATCTGATCTAGGGGGTGAGTACCGTAAGCTACACAAAATATTCCAAACACTTGGCATTAATCATCGCCAATCGTGTGCCTACACACATGAACAAAATGGGCGAGTAGAGCGACGCAATAGACACATTGTCGAAACTGGCCTAGCTCTACTCGCTGAAGGACAGGTACCCCATGAATATTGGGACTATGCCTTCGAGTCAGCCACATGCTTAATCAATTACCTACCCACTGCTACCCTAAACTATGAAATCCCATACACTCGCCTATTCAAAGTCACCCCTCCCTACACATTTCTTCGTGTCTCCGGGTGTCGCTGTTACCCACATCTAAGCCCTTACAACAGGCATAAGATTGAGTACAGGACTACCCCATGTGTCTTCTTAGGTTACCCTGTTTCCTTTAGGGGATATCGATGTGTCGATTTGATTAGTGGAAAAACTTATATCTGTCGTCACGTCCGCTTTGACGAGACTGTGTTCCCTTTTTCTACAGGCAGGTCACAGCAGGTGTATCCACCACCAGCTTTACCTTGGGCGGCTGCACCTATCACTCATCCACCTCCGCATGTCACACCGGCACCTGCCCCGACACACTCTGAGAGTGAACCCGTCCCCTTGGCACGGGACCCTCCGCAACTAGCCATTACTCACACTGCTCCGGCTAGGACCCGCAAGCAGCGAGCTCAGCCTGAGAGTCGGGACCATGTTATGCGATTACGTCACATGACGAAGGGCACTACTGAGACGTTTCATGCGTTAAATGCAACTGTTGATCCCACATGCTACTCCCAGGCGGTGGGCCATGCACACTGGCATGAGGCTATGGACCAGGAGTTCAATACCTTATTGCACAATGACACTTGGAAACTGGTGCCACCAGAACCGCACATGAATATAATTGGGTGTAAGTGGGTCTTCCGCACAAAGCGCAACGCTGATGGGAATGTAGAACGGTACAAGGCCCGGCTGGTTGCCAAAGGGTTTAACCAGGTCGCAGGCGAAGATTTCTTTGACACCTTTAGTCCTGTAGTCAAACCGACTATGATTCAGATGTTGCTCTCGTTGGCTGTATCCAACAAATGGACTCTCCGGCAACTGGATGTCCACAATGCTTTTCTTAACGGTCACTTAGCCTAGACCGTATATATGAAGCAACCTCCGGGGTATGAAGATCCCACTGTACCTGGACATGTGTGTCATCTTCAGCGTTCCTGGACATGTGTTCAAGCGGCTACATGATTTCCTGTTATGTACCGGTTTTAAGTCATCCAAAACGGATGTTTCGTTGTTTTACTTTGGTATAGGTGACTCACGACTGTTCTTACTGGTCTACGTAGATGACATCATTCTGATGGGTAATGATGCCACTCTCATAAACACATTCCTGCATCGTCTCTCCGCGGCATTCAAGATTCTTGACCTGGGTACTCCGGGCTTCTTTTTGGGTATTGAAATGTTATCGGCAGGCAATGATGTAGTGTTATCTCAACGGCGGTATATGACGGATCTTCTAGGCCGTGCTGGCATGGCAGATTGCAAACCACTATCCACTCCGGCTGTTGTCACTAAAGTAGCTACACCCTCTAGTGATTCTTTTGATAACCCGACACAGTACAGGCACGTGGTCGGAGCCTTACAGTACCTGACTATTACCAGGCCTGATCTGGCATATGCAGTCAACCGACTGTGTCAGTTTATGCATTCACCGATGACGAAGCATTGGGGGCTTGTAAAGTGGGCACTTCCTTACACAAAGGGTACCTTGGGCTATGGGCTTCGACTGACTCCATCCACCTCGTCCAGCATACATGCCTTCTCCGACTCGGATTGGGTCGGCTGTCCCGTAGACCGGAAGAGTTAGAGTGGTTTTGCCGTCTATCTTGGGTGTAATCTGATTTCTTGGCTCTCGAAGAAGCAACGCACTGTAGCTCGTTCCTCTCCTGAAGCTGAGTATAAAGCTTTGGCTGATGTGTCTGCTGAAGTCACTTGGGTAGTTTCCTTACTTCGGGAACTCGGTCTAAATTCTGGGGATCTAGCCACGCTATGGTGTGATAATCTTGGTGCGACTTACTTGTGTGCTAATCCAGTTTTTCATGCGAGAACCAAACACGTGGAAATCGACTATCATTTTGTACGAGACAAAGTGGCTTCCGGAGACTTTGTTGTTAATTATGTGTCCACGACAGATCAGCTGGCCGACATCTTCACCAAACTGCTACCGGCCCCTCGATTCGCCCTTCTGCGTAACAAGCTCAATGTTGTTCTTCATCCACCTTGTGCTTGAGGGGGTGTGTTAGTAATATTATATTTTGTGTTATATTATATAGTTGTTTAATATGTGGTATTTAGAATAGTTGACTTAGCTTGTTATGTCAGTTAGGATATTGTTAGAGTTTTGTTATAGATAGACTCTGTATGCCTATTGTTGTGTTAATGATTAACGATCCTTTTCCAATCGTCACAATCAACAAAACCCACCTAACACAAAAAGGGGAAAACTTAGATAGGATCTATAACCCAAAACATAAAACCATAATCTTTATTACTTACCTCTTCTAAGCTTGGTGATGGGGAATAATCCTAACTTGGTAACCTTCAATGGTAGACAAGACGGGGATTCCTTTGGCTAGGTTCTTGGGAGGGAATTTTGTGTGGTAGAGAGATGTGTGAAAAATGGTTCTAAGTGTTTTCTAGTCCCCTTTATATAGTTTTAGGAATCCTAATGAGAATCTGAATAGTAAAGGGGACCCACTTTCTTTATTTTAACAGGCTTGAAGGTTTTATTAACGACAAGAGTCCACGGTCCATCATGGACCATATTATTTAATTAAGGGATCCAGGGCCAAATTAAATTCTTTTAACCACTCCTAACAAAATTTATTTAGGATATTGACGGGAACTTACGAATTAATTAAATTATTAATTCGGGTTTAGAGGGAAAAATTATTGGGTGTTACAATGTGACACCCCAGAAATTAATTCCTTAAACCCGAATTAATTACTTAATTAATTCCTAATTACCCTTACAATTCTTTTCATAATTCCCATTGAATTTAGTTAAGGGATCTAGTTTGACCCAAATCCCTTAACCTTTTAAATTGGTCAATGGGTGGGACCTTATGCTTTAACCTTTGCACTCTAGCCTTTACTTAAAAGAAACCCTTCTAGCCTTTATGTGGAAAGAAGAAGTCATTTTTGGTCATTTCACAATTTCTAGCTTGAGACCCACGCCATTTGCTAGACACGCTCACCCTAACATTCCCACACTTAGCCAAAACTCTTTCTGTCAACACTTTAGCTTCTTCTTCAAGCCACCCTAACTCTCCCATTCTACCCAAGAGAGCTCTTCACCCCTTCAACCAACAAAGTCAAGCAAGTTTGTGCCTTTCACCATCATCAAGCCTAGGAAGGGTATGTATTAGGTTTATTTAGCCTTACTTCTTAGTTTTGCTTCTTCTTTATCTAAATTTTTCTTGTGCTTGTTGGGTTTTTGGGTTCTTTTGGTGAAGATCACTTGGAGGAAGAGTTGCAAGAGTGTACTAAGGTGTTGGAAGAGGTTGGATAAGCTAAGAAGGTAACTCATGTCCTACAAAACCAAATTCTCCTTGCTATTATGATTTCTTGATGTTCTTGAGTGGAAATATGCATATTCTTGTGATTATGCTTTTGTAGAGCTTGTATCTAGGGTTCTTGATGCTATTTGTTGAGCTATTTCTTGTATTCAAGTCCATTTTGTTGTTCATGTGAGTATTGAAGTGTTTGGACTTGAGTTTGTGCATTCTTGGGATTTTTCCCGAAGTGGGAAATTCTTCTGCAGGGATGTACCAGTGGGTAGTTCAGCGGGCACTTCACCACCCGCCAAACCACCCTCCGGTACAAGGCATTGGGGCAGCGGGTGCTTCACTACCCACCAAACCACCCGCTGGTACGGGTGGGTAGTTTAGGCGAGTAGTTTGCCTCCCGCTAAAACCGCCCACTGGTACGTCGGTTTTTGGCTTCCGTTTTGTTGACCCATTGTGTACTTGTGTGTCTTGATTGATGTCTCGTAAGTCTAGAGCGATGTATTAAGTATCATTTGGTAGGATTTGGAGTCTTGAATCGTATTGTAATCTAATATTGTGATTCGTTGGATTCTAATGAAGTTTGTGTTATTCGTATAAGTCTTTGTGACTACCTTGTTGGCTTGCATGCTAGTTACATTGCTTATTGGTACTAGTATGTGCTTTCCTTGTGATTACCATCATGTTTCTTGATTGAATTGGTACTTGAGCTTATCTATTCATTGTAATTCCTTGATTGGAATCCTTGATATTGTTGTATTGTCTTTGGAGTATCCTATTCGTATCTCTTTGGTGAATTCCTTTCATTGTGAAATTGTACATTCATTGTACATTATCCTTGTTGATTCTTCAATTAGGCTATTTTTTGAACTTTTCCGTTGTGATACACAATTCGTTTGGAATCTATGCTTTGCTTTGTATCTCTAGATTCCTTGTGTATTGACTCTTGTTGAGATGTTAGCTTTGTTGTGATGGACAGTGGGGGCTTTATTAATACCGGGATTCGAGATACTGGTATTATTTGAATCGGGACTAGTCCCCGCGGATTGTTACTGAATCGGGACTTTGTGTCCCCACGGATTTGTTACTTTGTCTTCGGACCAGGTCCTCTGACCCCGCGGAAACCATAATCGGGACTTCGTGTGCCCGCGGAAATCTCTAATCGGGTCTACGACCCTGCGGAATCCATACTAGGGTCCTTTGACCCCGCGGTACACATTAGTTATAGGCCCTCATCCTTGTCCACTTTGTGATTCGAGTCGTTTGGTGACTCCATGGTGAATGACATGGTTTGGCTATGTCCTTTGTGGATTTGAAACCTTGTCAGGAATGGATTGATTGTGCTACTTGTTGTGAACCACCTTGTTATTGATTATGCTTACATTACCTTGATTCGTTATCTATTGCTTCATTATCTCTTGATTCGTATCTCTTGATTTGTTATCTCTATTCGTTGATTTGTGTTTGAGTGGTATTGTGGAGTACTTTGTTGTATGGTCAAAGTATTACTTCTACTCCTCGTGTTTTGAAAGCTAGAGTTGTTTATGAATGTATGTATGTATTCGCAGGTCTCAAATGGTTTTTACCAATAAAGTATATATATATAGCAATGGTTATGATCGACGGCCACTACTGAGGGAGCACAATGGTTATGTGCACTACTGAGTGGCATGGTTATGTGTTTTGCAAGTGCATGGTAGAAGGGTGCACTGGAGTTGTGAACCACTGGATCTCCAACATCAACGCACCACGTTAGTGCACAAATTCACATTTTAATAGCAATGTGCAGCAGAAAAGCACCCTATATATATATATATATATATATATATATATATATATATATATATATATATATATATATATATATATATATATATATATAATACTCAACGCGTTGGAGTGGGTTACTTAGCAATTTTCGCTAACGGTTGTTATACCTTATGTTTTCAGGTACTTAGTCAATCCTAGAGCGCGTAGTGGAGCCCGGTTCAGACTAGCTTTATCTTTCCTCTAGTTCAGTTACTTTGGCCTGTGTGCCCTTATACTTTGACTTTTGGATATTAGTTTTTGTAAGCCTGTGCATAAAGATAGGAAATCTAGATGTGGCATAACTGTAACACCCCTTAATTTTTTAAAAACTTTTAAAACTTATATAATAAAGACAATTCTATTATTAATTCCTAAACAGAGCATAATCTAAGCATAATAGTCGGGGTGCTATGCCACATCTAAGCTAGAGAACTTAGATGCACAAGCTAAACTAACTAACAAAGCATAAACTGTAATTAATATCCAAATACAAAAACCAAGGCACGCAGGCCATCTCATCAAAGCTAAAGTTATCTAAACTATGTCCACGAATTCAACTAGCGCGCTCCGAGCTACTGATCTACACCTGAAAAACATGCGGTGTAACAACCGTCAACGAATAATGCTGGTAACTCACTCCCACGCGTTAAGTACAACATAGGTAGATATAAGAAAATCGTTTTGAAACTGGAATACATATATATCTTACGAGACTCTAATTTAAATCCAAGATCAAGACTCAAGATACGAAAACGGACTTGACACCATGAACAATCATAAAGATACTAGCATGCATCCTAGGGTCACAAGACAACACAATAACGAGACTCACAGTAATCAACAGTAACAACAATAGAACACCACAACATTCGACAATCAATTACAACAATCACATGTCCATGTTCCAACATTATACCAAGGTTCTTCTCTAAGATTTTCCTCCGATTGATATCCCTAGGCTTGGTGGCGGGGAATATCTTGGCTCGGTCTCTTGGGGATATTTTCATGTAGTATAACTATGGGTGGTGAGGGGTTCTAATTGCTTTCTTATCCCCTATTTATAGAGTTAGGAATCTTAATTAGAATCTGAATAATAAAGACTTACTTTCTTTATTCCTAACAGGTATCTAGGTCTAGGATTCCTAGTTAGAATCTGAGTATTAAAATGTCTACTTTCTTTATTCCCAACAGATATATAGGTCTAGGATTTCTAATTAGAATCTAAATAGTAAAATGTCAACTTTCTTTATTCCTAACAGGTTTAAGACTCTAGTTTAGGCAAGGGTCCACGATCCATGATGGACCACACTAATTAATTTAGGGACCCTATCCAAATTACATCCTTTTTAATTATTATTAACGGGATTAATTCAACAATTAATCCCCGGTTTGAATGTCGTAACACGGGGTGTTACAATAACACCCCGGTTACTATGATTAGCTTCTGCTGGATTTAATTATGATTTTGGTTAGGCTTTGCCTTTATTTACTAAGTTTAATTCTTTATGTTTGTTAAAGTTTTGGGGGTGTTACAATGAAAGTAGAGATTTAATAAGTGAGCTTCCGTTAGAGTTAAAGGTGAGAATTTTGGAGTGTTTTCCCAACCTAGAAACCGCCAGAACTACCCTGCTCTCAACACACTGGAATTATGTTTGGTAGCCGCTTGGCTAGCTTGCTTTCGATAATGACTTCTTCTGGGGAATCCCAAAAAGCAGTGGTGAAGGTATCGTACCTTCTAAAATAACAACTTACGTTCTCTTCCAGCGTGTTTGGCCCGTTAAGAAATTTAGCCTAAACATAATACACATAAAATTATTAACATAATATACATAAAGCCTTAACATAAAAATAATGTCGTTTTGGGGAGGGCGCACAATACATTGTGCGCCCTGGTGCACGATATAACGATTGATGCGAAAAGGGATTTGATTAGTGAACTGCACGCAAACACAAAGGCCGAAACCAAACATCAGAGGTGAGGGTTTCTATTACTTGTTCCCCAATCTCTATTTTCATCCGAACTCTTCCTAATTTCGTTGTTTTATTTACGAAATATAAAATCTTGCAGTTGAAGAATAGAATTGAACAATTTTATGTTTTGATTTCGACAAACGCCTCATTGTTCTTTCAATTTAATGCCTCAGCGTCTGCGATTCGAAATGGTAGCGAATCATGCAAGTAAAGATTTAAAAAGTGAGCTTCCGTTAGAGTTAAAGGTGAAAATTTTGGAGTGTTTGCCCAACCTAGAAGCCGCCAGAACTGCTATGCTCCCAACACACTAGAATTATGTTTGGTAGCAGCTTGGCTGGCTTGCTTTTGATAATGACTTCTTCTGGGGAATCAAAAAATGCAATGGTGAAAGTATCGTGCCTTCTAAAATAACAACTTATGTTCTCTTGCAGCGTGTTTGGCCCGTTAAGAAATTTAGCCTAAACATAATACACATAAATTATTAACATAATATACATAAAATCTTAACATTAAAATAATGTCATTTTTGGCAGGGTGCACAATACATTGTGCGCCCTGGTGCACGTTATAACGATTCATGCAAGAAGGGAATTGATTAGTGAACTGCACGTAAATGCAAAGGCCCCAACCAAACATAATATGTGAGGGTTTCTATTACATTTTCTCCAATCTCTGTTTTCGTCCCAACTCATCCTAATATCGTTGTTTTATTTATGAAATACAAAATCTTGCAGTAGAAGAATTGAATAGAACAATTTTAGGTTTTGATTTCGACTAACGCCTCATTGTTCTTTCAATTTAGTGGCTCAACATCTGCGATTCAAAATGGTAGCGGATCATGCAAGTAGAGATTTAATAAGTGAGCTTCTGTTAGAGTTAAAAGTTAGAATTTTGGAGTGTTTGTCCACCCTAGACGCCGCCAGAACTGCTCTACTCTCAACACACTAGAATCATGTTTGGTTGAGGCTTGGCTGCCTTGCTTTCGATAATGACTTCTTCTCGGGAATCGAAAAACGCAATGGTGAAAGTATCGTGCCTTCTAAAATCATAACTTACGTTCTCTTGTAACGTGTTTGGCCCGTTAAGAAATTTAGCCTAAACATAATACACATAAAATCTAAACATAAAACTAACACCATTTTGGGTAGGGTGCACATTACATTGTGTGCCCTGGAGTACGATATAACGATTCATGCAAGAAGGGATTTGATTTGTGAACTGCACGCAAACGCAAAGGCCCCAACCAAACATCAGAGGTGAGGGTTTCTATTAGTTTTTCTCCAATCTCTGTTTTCGTCCCAACTCCTCCTAATTTCGTTGTTTTATTTATGAAATACGAAATCTTGCAGTTGAAGAATAAAATAGGACTATTTTAGATTTTGATTTCGGTTGACGCTTCATTGTTCTTTCAATTTTGTACTCACTGATTTAAGTTTAGGTGATTGGTAACCATTAAACACATTATAATCATAACTGATTTTTGAAAGCATTTTTGGTGCCGATTTTTGAAAATTGACTCAATTTTTTTGCACTTGAGAAGAAGATTGTTTGAGCCTATGATAGGCATTAAATCTGGACTTAGTCCATGGTTTAATATCATCAAACCAATCTTGTTTAGAGGGATAAAATCTCCATGCCCCAATTTTTGGATTCCTTCCCATTTTCCTATGAGGACTTTGTACACTTGACTCGTTGGTATGTTTCCATTTAGGAAATAACTTTTGCCTTTTTACAAACTGCTTTGGCGAAATATTATTTCTTTGAGGCTTCGGCCTTGCAGCATTAAATTTGACATTAGTTTGGTAACAAATTCCTTGTCTCATTGTGCTTTCTTGACCTTTTACAAATTTTACCACTTGGACTTTATTACTTAAAGTAGTAGTAGATTTGGTCAATTTTTCGGAGGCTTGAGAACACGAAATATCATAGCCAAGTCCGACTTTATCGCTTGAGGGTTTTTGCATATTTACCATTTTGTCCATTATTTTGGATGAACGTGTAAATGTTGTTATAACCTCTCTAAGGTTGTGTTCTCTCACTTCTCTTGATTTATACTCTTCTTGAAGACAAATAATTTTACCCTTCAAGTCTTTCACTTCAAATAGAGAATTTTGCAATTTTTCATTTAATTCATCTTTTTCAAGAATTAAAAAAATTATTGAGCTCTTTGAGTTAAAGTGAGTGTCCATTACAGTTTGACAATCTTTCATTAAGTGAAAGATGGACTCTCTAGGAAATGAAGAGTTTACAGAGTCATAAGATTTAGATGTTACCTCATTTTCTTCATTTTCATTTGCCATAAGACACATGTCTTCGTAGGATGAATTGTTGGAGATACTCATGCAAAACATTGCATTGTCATCATTTGAGGTGTTACTTTCATCACTTGAAGATTCCTCTGACTCACTTGTTTCTAGTGGATCACTAATAATTGTTTTTCTTCTTTCCTTGTTGAATCTCTTGTCTTTGGTCTTGAATTTTTCCTGTTGAGAGTTAGAAATATTTGTGTACTGACTTTTACTTACCTTGGGGTGTGGACAACTTGCTGCAAAGTGTCCAGGCTTTCTACAATTGTAGCACAAATTTGAATCTTCTTCAACTATTTCTTTCCTCAAATTCTTTGTTGCATTCCATGGTTTTCCTTATGGATTTTTCTTGTAGTTGCTCCTCTTCATTAATTTCCTAAATTTCTTGACAAAGAGAGCAAATTGATCATTAGGCAATAATTCATTTTGTACTGACCTTGATGTTGACGGTTGCTCGGCTATGAGTGCGTTGTTATTTTCTTCATGATCTTCCTCTATCCTTGACTTCAATTCATTTCAAACTCATAAGATTTTAGATCACTAAAGAGCTTATCGGTTGATAGGGTTTTTAGATCTCTATGATCTCTCATAGCCGTGACCTTCATATCCCAAGTAGATGGTAGACCACGTAGGATTTTGAGTGAGATTTTGTAACACCCCGGATTTTCAAGACTTTTAAAACTTATATAATAAAGGTAGAATCTCATTAAATCCCAAAACATAATACAAGAGTACTGGGTGCTATGCCACACCTGAGCTAGAGAACTCAGGTGCACAGGCTAACTAACTAATATCCTTAATATAGGGAATGCATAACATGGCACGCAAGCCGAAAGGGAAACTATCTACTTCTACGCTCTAAGTTCTAGCGCACTCCAGTGTCTATTCTTCTGTGCCTGAAAGCCAAATATATCTGTTCAGCGAGAGATGCTGGTAACCCACTCCAACGCGTTGAAATACAATACATATAGATATATACATAGTTATACGAAAACCATTTCAAAGCATGAAGATATATCATAGGAGACTCTAGCTTTCAAATCAGGGAATAGACTCGACAGGTAGGGGTAACCACAATCAACAGACATAGCTAAGCATAGGCAATTTACGAACATACGACAGATAGAGATAAGCACAGCCAATAAACATAAGCAAGCATATACAGTTCTCAACAAGGGGCACAGTTATAGATAAGCACAACCAATAATCATACTTAAGCATGTATAGTTTACTAGCAAGATTCCTATGGTCACGTTTCCATAACAGTCATAACATCAATCCTTCTCATCTCATCACATAGCACACTTTGTTGGCGCCACAGGATCAATCGCATGTCCATACATGAGGGTCAGCGCATATAGCTCTGACACGGCCCCGCAGTACCCTGCCCCGTATCGCAACACGGAGGGGTCGATCGCACCCAACCGATGAACCGTAGCTCATCATAGTTTGATCGCAACCAAACAGTGGACCGCAGCCCAAGAGTATGTCATCTGACCGCAGCCAGGAAATATGAACCGCAGCTCATGTAGAAATGTTTGATCGCAACCAAACGGTGGACCGCAGCCCTATATAATATTTATATACCTGACCGATCGCAACCGGCCTGGTTAACAGTTAGTATGGTTCTCAACCCATCTAACTGCCCGTATAACCAATTTGATCGCAACCAAATTGGGTAACATGCACATATAACACATAGCAAGTACATGCAGCCCACATTAGCACATTAGGAAGGGGGAGAAATCGTATAATGAAACCTATGCGTGGTCATCCACTCTAAGAATACTCCTACGGGGTTCATACTTCTTACACCTAGGTCAACGGGATACCAATTCAACTAGCATGCAATATACAAGACTCATTACACCTACGAACGGTATTCGAACCTCAAACTAGACATAGGCACGATGGAAGGGGTCCGTTAGGACACCACGGGGGTCGGGGGAACACCAAACGGGGGAGCCGAAATCCCAAAGGGGGGTATTTTCCAGCGGGTAGCCGGTGGGTGGGGGTTCACCCGCCGGCTGCCCGCCGGTGGTGTGATGCCGGGCAGCGGGTGCCCGGCGGGCATCTGCCCGCTGCTGGAACTGCCCATCTTGGCCGCGGGTAGGTGGCAGGTCCCTTACCCCCCACTGACTCTTTCTTACCAAAGACGCCCCGGGAACCTTTGTGGAACCCGAAACCATGCTTAGACACTTTCAAACGCAATCGACAACAATACGTAGACAATTAACGGATCACAATCAAGAAACATGAGGCACATATCCTATCATGCTTTTCTAAACATAATTAGCACCCAAACATGTGAATTCCCACCCAATACACCAAGAATAATACCGCACGATTTTCACGATGCAACCTAGGGTTCTAATCACTTTTAAGAACACGATTCATCTTTTAATATCAAGATTCGGTAGGAATATCACATAACCCTCGAGATCATCATACGAACGCCAAGAACAACATATAATCATCAAGAACATCAAGAACACCATATAATCCTCAAGAACCTCTTATCATCAAGATCATCAAGAACATCAATGGAATCATAACACCAATTATCAATATAATGAATCATCAATACACAATAATATGGGGAATCCTAAGGGGGAATCATAGCTATGAAAATAGGTTTTGTTGAGACATGGGTTACCTCTTAGCCTTAATTAATTTCTTGGCTATGAAGGGTCTTTCTTTAAGTTTTCTTCTTTCTTGATTTCTCCTAAGGGAATTCTTGGAATTCTCGGTGTGGTGAGAGATTATTGTGGTGGGGGTTCTAGGTGCCTCCTATGTTCCCTATTTATATATCTAAGAGTCTTACTTAGGGTCCAATCACTATAGGCTTGCTAACTCTATTCCTTTTAGGACTAAGGGTTGGGTTTACAGATGAGGGCCCACGGACTATGGTGGGCCTTTTCCTAATTAATTATTGTAATTTAGTTCTTTCTCCTGGGCAACTGGTTAAATGATTAATCGGTTTTAGGGGTCGTAACACGGGGTGTTACACTCTCCCCCCCTTACAAGGGGCTTCGTCCCTGAAGCCCAGTGTGTTAATCCATTATTTCACCCCTAGACATCCCGCATTTTGGCCTCCCAGTTAGGAATGTGGCCCCACGTTTTGCCTTAGCTGGGGTAGACTGGACTGCTGGTGGTGTTGTGATAGGAAAGTTTTGGGTCTACCTCGGTCTCCTGCTCCTGAGCTGGACGCCCCGCGAGTGCCCAAGGTGGCCTCGATTGCCGCCACCCTCTGATCTAGTACGCGTGTCGTACGGATCAAGGATGAGAACCCTTCCTCCATGATTTGGTTTTGCCGGTTGAGTTGTGCGAGTATGCGCTCACTGATCGAGCCCTCGTTTTGCTCCCTTGGGTTCCCTCTTGATCGTGGGTGCAACGATGGGTTAGGCTCGTCATCCTCCTCCTGGTCCTCATTTCCCTCCAGGCCCCCACAATCTTGCATTGCTCGTTTGAGCCTTTTGTTGGAAATGTCAATCGGTCGACCAATTCTCTTCGCTCTTCCTCGGGTTTGAGGCAAATTTCTTCGAGGGTGAGGTAATGTCCCCCTTCAATGTAGTAGATATCATTGAGGCGGAGGTTCTGGGCGTTAAAGATCATGCCATTCGAGGTTTTAACCTCGGTGTGGCTTAGGTCTACCCCTTTCTTCTCCATGATCCAGCTTAGGATCATCCCGTAGGGTAGGCTAAGTCGGTTGTTTGTTTTGCAAAATTCCATGTGTTTTAGCATGAGTGCCGGCAGGTTGAACTTGATTTTATGTTTCAAGAGATAGGCAAAGGCGCATTCTAAGCTCCCCACGTCCTTGCTTTTATTGTTTATGGGCAAGAGACTATCGGTTACAATCATAACCAATATCTTTTGCTCCGCCGATAGCCACTTTCTATTCGGTCGTGTGGCCGAGGTGAATCCTTCCTCCTTCCCGAGTAGGTACCCCAGATAGTCCTTGTACCCCGTGTTTTGGGTATCAATCCACCCCTTTCAGTCATAGTTTGACACACCCGTGGTGGTCAATTTCAAGAGCTTGGCCAAACGGCCTTCGGAAAGTATAATTTCCTTGTCGCGGACCTTGGCGGTGATTTCTAGCTTATCACCCCGTTTGGTGGCTACAAGATGTTGATAGAATTCTTTCACCAATTCGGGGTACGTATCCCCCTTAATGGTGAGGTACGTATCCAAAAGCCCTTGGTGTTTAAGCATATCAACCAATTCCGGAGAAAATTGGTCGGGTTCAAGGGCTTTACCTCTGATTACGGTGTAATCGGCGTTGCTCCATTCCGGGGTACGGGTTCCGAGGGGTTTCTTTGGCATTGTGATGCTTCGCTCGATGGTGACGTTTTCCGGTAAATTTTCTGGCGATTTTCCGGCGGGGCTCCGGTGCGTTTTCCGGCGGTTTTTTGGCGGTGCGGCTCTGTTGCGAGGGAGGCGGCGGCGACTGGGCTCCGGTGTCGGCTTGGCGAGGTGGGGTGGTGGTCCTCGGTGGCGTCGGGCAGTGGTGGCAGCGGGTGGAGTTCGGGCAGGTGGCAGGCGGCGCTGGTCGTTGCGGGTGTCCTCCGGCGGCGAGGGCGGCATCCGGCGGGTCGCGGTCTGGGCGGCTGGCGACGTCCCGGCTGTTGACGGCGGAGGTCTGTGGGTTCCGGCGTGGGGGCGGTGAGTTGTGTGGGAGAGGGACGGAGAGAAGGTGAGGAAGAGGAAGAAGGAGGAGGGTTTTTGATTTGGGGATTTTGTGGGTTTTAGGGGTTTGTAGAGGTTTAAGAAGGGAGTGTTCCCTTGAGGTTTCAAGAAACACTCTTAGCCTAGTGGTCAAAACCTTGGCCTTGTAAATAGGAGGTCAAGGGTTTAATTCCCATTGGTAACACTAGGCTCTTTGTTGATGGGGCCCTTGTCTTTTTCCTCCTTTTGTCTTCTAGTGGTGAGGGCTTGGCTAGTTTGTATAGTTTTAGTTCTACCCCGTAAGTAGGACCGAATTTCGAACTAATCTTTTATTTATAATATTTCCGAAGTAATTAAGCTAAGTAAGTAATTCTATTACGGAGGTGATTACAAGGAAATTGCTGAACTACCCTAGACAGAACTCGTCCTCTTGATTTTCTTCCGCGGGGTTTGTATGGTCCTCGTCTTCTGGGGTTAGGTTCCCTTCCTCGTGGTTGCTCTCGTTCCCAAGGTCGGCTCGAGTGCGGCTCATGACGAATATTTTCCCGGGAGCGCCGTAGTTTCCTTGATGAGCGGTGCCCCCATGTTGACCCGTGGTGGTAGTGCGCGGTCTTTGGGGTTGGGTGCACTGGAAGGCCTTGTGTCCTTCCTCTCCGCAGTTGAAGCATCGCAAGGGATTGCCCATGCAATCCTTGCCTCTATGGTTCTTGTTGCATTTTGGGCAAGGAAAGCTTCTGGCGCTAGCGTCGTTGTTTCCCAGGGGTGGCCTTTGGTTGGTCAGGTTACTTGGTCTTGTGTTGGTGTCGTTTCTTGCCCCTTTTTACCGGTGGTGCCCCTCCTCCGGTGTTCCTCTTTCGTATTTTTTCCTGAACCCCGCGTTGGAGTACTTGGATTCGGTAGAGATTGGCGGCACTGGAGTAAGCCTCGTTGAGAGCCCGAGGTCTGCTTACCACTAGTGCTTTTCGGGCTTCAAAGTTGAGGCCCGATACGAACCTCTCTATTTTGGTTACCTCGGTGGGGACTAGTTCTGGTGCGAAGCGTGCTAGTTCAAGGAATCGCTTGTGGTATTCCATGACGGTAGCTGTCCCTTGTTTCAAATGGAGAAACACTTCGTACATGGATGCTTTTATGTGTGTTGGATAGAATCGCTCCCGTAGTCGCGTTTTGAGGTGTTCCCAGTTGAACCCCGGTTCTTGTTGGTAAGTGGGACCCTCATGGATCCACCAAAGATCGGCCTCGTTTCCGAAGTAGAACGAGGCTATCTCCACGCGACGTTCTTCTGGGCATTCTACTAGCCCGAGAATTTTGTCGAGGGTCCGGATCCATTCCTCCAGGATTACGGGGTCTTCTTCTCCTGAGAACGTGGGCGGTCAATGGTTTGAGACTTGTCGGGCGAAGTCTGAGTTCGCGTTCGATGGAGGTGGTGGGGGCCTGTTGTTGCGGAGAGCTACGTCATTTAGTGCTTGGGTGACTTGCGTTAGTTGTTGTAGTGTTTGGGTTAGGGGGTCGTGTGCGGCGGGTTCTGGAGTCCTTGATTGTCTTCTGTTGGGTGCCATGCTGTCGTCTTCCTGGGTCAATGTTTATAAGAACATTAAATTGGGGCTGGGTGTCCTTCTTTTGACGTGATAAGCGGGGGAAAGTTTTCTTCAGATAAGGGAGGAAATAAGGTGAGGTGAGGTTATGTGTAGGTTTCACAATCTCACCGCGCGTCCTAAGATTCCTGAGTCCTATGTTCCTAAATATCTAGAGTTCAAGCCTAATGTCCTAAAGTCCGGTCTTAAGAGTCTTATCCTAGGGTCAAACTTAGGCTCTGATACCAACTGTAACACCCCGGATTTTCAAGACTTTTAAAACTTATATAATAAAGGTAGAATCTCATTAAATCCCAAAACATAATACAAGAGTACAGGGTGCTATGCCACACCTGAGCTAGAGAACTCAGGTACACAGGCTAACTAACTAATATCCTTAATATAGGGAATGCATAACATGGCACGCAGGCCGAAAGGGAAACTATCTACTTCTACGCTCCAAGTTCTAGCGCGCTCCAGTGTCTATTCTTCTGTGCCTGAAAGCCAAATATATCTGTTCAGTGAGAGATGCTGGTAACCCACACCAACGCGTTGAAATACAATACATATAGATATATACATAGTTATACGAAAACCATTTCGAAGCATGAAGATATATCCTAGGACACTCTAGCTTTCAAATCAGGGAATAGACTCGACAGGTAGGGGTAACCACAATCAACAGACATAGCTAAGCATAGGCAATTTACGAGCATACGACAGATAGAGATAAGCACAGCCAATAAACATAAGCAAGCATATACAGTTCTCAACAAAGGGCACAGTTATAGATAAGCACAACCAATAATCATACTTAAGCATGTATAGTTTACTAGCAAGAATCCTATGGTCACGTTTCCATAACAGTCATAACATCAATCCTTCTCATCTCATCACATAGCACACTTTGTTGGCGCCACAGGACCAATCGCATGCCCATACATGAGGGTCAGCGCATATAGCTCTGACACGGCCCCGCAGCACCCTGCCCCGTATCGCAACACGGAGGGGTCGATCGCAACCGACCGATGAACCGCAGCTCATCATAGTTTGATCACAACCAAACAGTGGACCGCAGCCCAAGAGTATGTCATCTGACCGCAGCCAGGAAATATGAACCGCAGCTCATGTAGAAATGTTTGATCGCAACCAAACGGTGGACCGCAGCCCTATATAATATTTATATACCTGACCGATCGCAACCGGCCTGGTTAACAGTTAGTATGGTTCTCAACCATCCAACTGCCCGTATAACCAATTTGATCGCAACCAAATTGGGTAACATGCACATATAACACATAGCAAGTACATGCAGCCCACATTAGCACATTGGGAAGGGGGAGAAATCGTATAATGAAACCTATGCGTGGTCATCCACACTAAGAATACTCCTACGGGGTTCATACTTCTTACACCTAGGTCAACGGGATACCAATTCAACTAGCATGCAATATACAAGACTCATTCCACCTACGAACGGTATCCGAACATCAAACTAGACATAGGCACGATGGGAGGGGTCCGTTAGGACACCACGGGGGTCGGGGGAACATCAAACGGGGGAGTCGAAATCCCAAAGGGGGGTATTTTCCAGCTGGTAGCCGGTGGGTGGGGGTTCACCCGCCGGCTGCCCGCCGGTGGTGTGATGCCGGGCAGCGGGTGCCCGGCGGGCAGCTGCCCGCCCGCCGGCTGCCCGCTGCCGGAACTGCCCATCTTGGCCGCGGGTAGGTGGCGGGGTCCCCTACCCCCCACTGACTCTTTCTTACCAAAGACGCCCCGGGAACCTTTGTGGAACCCGAAACCATGCTTAGACACTTTCAAACGCAATCGACAACAATACGTAGACAATTAACGGATCATAATCAAGAAACATGCGGCACATATCCTATCATGCTTTTCTAAACATAATTAACACCCAAACATGTGAATTCCCACCCAATACACCAAGAATAATACCGCACGATTTTCACGATGCAACCTAGGGTTCTAATCACTTTTAAGAACACGATTCATCTTTTAATATCAAGATTCGGTAGGAATATCACATAACCCTCGAGATCATCATACGAACGCCAAGAACAACATATAATCATCAAGAACATCAAGAACATCATATAATCCTCAAGAACCTCTTATCATCAAGAACATCAATGGAATCATAACACCAATTATCAATATAACGAATCATCAATACACAATAATATGGGGAATCCTAAGGGGGAATCATAGCTATGAAAATAGGTTTTGTTGAGACATGGGTTACCTCTTAGCCTTAATTAATTCCTTGGCTATGAAGGGTCTTTCTTTAAGCTTTCTTCTTTCTTGATTTCTCCTAGGGGAATTCTTGGAATTCTTGGTGTGGTGAGAGATTATTGTGGTGGGGGTTCTAGGTGCCTCCTATGTTCCCTATTTATAAATCTAAGAGTCTTACTTAGGGTCCAATCACTATAGGCTTGCTAACTCTATTCCTTTTAGGATTAAGGGTTGGGTTTAGAGATGAGGGCCCACGGACTATGGTGGGCCTTTTCCTAATTAATTATTGTAATTTAGTTCTTTCTCTTGGGTAACTGGTTAAATGATTAATCGGTTTTAGGGGTCGTAACACGGGGTGTTACAGATTTCCTTTTGATTAATGTCTTTTCCAAGATCATTAATTTCTCCTAAGATTTTGGCAAATCTTGTTTCCATGTCAGTAATATTCTCGCCGCTTAGCATTTTGAAATCCTCGAATTTCTTTAATGCTATGGTGAGCTTATTATCATTTTCTTGTTCATCTCCTTCACCAATTTGAATGAGCGTTTCCCAAACTTCTTTTGCGGATTGACATTTTCAAACTTTTGGAAATATTGTGTCATCGATACATTTAAACAAAATATCCTTGGCTATATTGTCCAAGTTATTTCTTGTTCTATCTTCACGAGGCCATTCCTCCTTCGGTTTTGGAACGTATTGTGGAGTGTCGCTTGTTTGTACGGACGAAGTGTTGACTTGCAAGATTTCAATAGGACCACTAGTGATTACTTCCCACATATCATCATGTAATGCGGATATATGTATCTGCATGCGAATTTTACAATCATCAAATTTTTATAGAGAAAATAATAGATTTTGGGCAAGAGCCATATCTCTTTTCATCATCTTGATTTTTTGAGATCTTTTTAGCAGTCAAAATTGACTCAAATAGACAACCACTCTCATACCAATTGTTGATCCCGATAGGGTGGTAAAAAGTCTAGAGGGGGGGTGAATCGACTTTTTAAGCTTTTTCACAATAAATAACTCTTTGGTAATTTCAACTCTAAATAACAAGTAAATAGAGAAGTATTTAACTTGAACTGCACAGCGGAATAAATATGTGTAAAGAGTTATGCCCAATCAATAATTTGAATCACATGCACATGTTAGATAAGCTCAGATGATGTGTAAGGATGACATGAATATCTTGAATATTTAAAGGAGATGGTGCACTCAATATTTGACAATATTATTCAAGATTATAAATAAGACTTCGTGTCACGTCATTCGTATGATGAATGTCACATGCAACACGTCAAACTTGCTTGGAATAAATCAAATGTTAAGCATGGAAAGTTTGAGTTACATGCATACGTGAAAACACACTAAACTCGAAAGATTAAAATAGACAGTGAATAGTAAACGGGTTAGTCAAATGATAAGTAGATAAAGCGAATTATGTAAGTGCGGTATGTAAATGAGAGAGGCAATTTATAGTGGTTCGGAAGTGGTGTAATCTTCCTAGTCCACTTTACTCCTTTCACTTCTAGGAGTAATTCACTATTTTCCACACACAGTTACAATAGTTAATAAGTGCTAGACAAGCACTTCTTCCGAATGTCTTGCACACAGCTACACCCAACTCCGAGTGTCTCACACACATCTACACTCAACTTCGAGTATTTCGCACACAGCTATACTCAAACGCCAACTAAGTGTTTTTGCACACAGTTACACTTAGCAACTACGAGTGTTTTGCACACAGCTACACTCACTAGAGTATTTTGCACACAGCTATACTCTTTTTACAATTACAAATACCAGGGTAATTGTATCTCTCTCCAACTAATTTTGAGACTATTCAGACTAAGTCTCTCTTCTAGATATTTCAAAGAATATTTAGCACTTGAACTTGTTCATCCGCTTCTATTGTGTGTCTCGTGTCTCTTGTTTTATTTCTTCTTCAAGTCTTCATGGCCTTTTATAGATAATCAAATATATCCGTTGGAGTGAGATATTTTGATATTTGAAGTTTGAATCTTGTAGCCTGATATTATTGTTGACAATGGTAGGTCTTCAATTTGATTTGATTGTCAACTTGCCTGACAAGATAATATTTTTATTTCAATTTGATTTTCAAGTTGTTTCTAAAATATTATTTTCCTTGTCCATTTTGAATTTCCAACGTCTCTTTGCAATAAATCCTTCTGATAGAATTTATTTCTAGGATAAGATCTTTTATTCATGCCTTCATAAATTTTCCATCATTCTGATCATATCTTCAGGCAATTTGGATTCTTGTGACATATGAGATGAACCAAAATAAATTTTTTCGAATTTATCTTATTTTCTGATCATCTTGCTTCTTTGTCACATCTTGCTCCTTTGAGACGCATTGTGCTTAAAATCAGATCTTGCTTGTTTGACTTGACACATTGTGCTTGTTTGACTTGAGAGATAGTGCTTCTTTCTGAAATCCGGCGTATAAAAAATAAGTCCTTGGGGGGATCAGTCTCAGGTTTGATCGTTTTATGTAAGGACTTCTACCATTTCGCCGTTAGGCTCATCCAATTATCTTTTGTAACGCCATTGTTTAGTACTTCTGTTCCACATGAATACTTGTAGGACCAAAATTAATTCTCCAAATTAATTTTGTTCTTCATGTGGTAGACTTTCCTTCGCATAATCGCTTTGACATTCTGAATTATGATGCTTGTACTAAAGACCTAAATTCTAAGGGGATCTAAAGTACATTTGGCTCATCAAAACTTTATTACAAAAATATTCTTATCAGTTTCGGTTGACGCCTTATTGTTCTTTCAATTTAATAGCTCAACGTCTGCGATTCGAAATGGTAGCGGATCATGCAAGTAGAGATTTAATAAGTGAGCTTCCGTTAGAGTTAAATGTTAGAATTTTGGAGTGTTTGCCCACCCTAAACGCCGCCAGAACTACTCTACTCTCAACACATTGGAATTATGTTTGGTTGCAGCCTAGCTGGCTAGCTTTCGATAATGACTTCTTTTGGGGAATCTAAAAATGCAATGGTGATAGAATCTAAAAATAATAACTTACATTCTCTTGTAGCGTGTTTGGCCCATTAAGAAATTTTGCCTAAACATAATACACATAAAATTCTTAACATAATACACATAAAATCTTAACATAAAAATAATGTTTTTTTGGGCAGGACGCACAATGCTGGAGGACGATATAACGATTCATGCAAGAAGGAATTTGAATAGTGAACTACATGCAAACGCAAAGGCTCAAAACAAACATCAGAGGTGAGGATTTCTATTACTCTTTCTCCAATCTCAGTTTTTGTCCCAACTCTTCCTAATTTCGTTGTTTTATTTACAAAATACAAAATCTTGCAATTGAAGAATGGAATAGAACAATTTTAAGTTTTGATTTTGACTAATGCCTCATTTTTCTTTCAATTTAATGAATGAACGTCTACGATTCGAAATAATAGCGGATCATGCAATTAGAGATTTAATAAGTGAGCTTCTTTTAGAGTTAAAGGCTAGAGTTTTGGAGTGTTTGCCCACCCTATACGCCGCCAGAACTGCTCTACTCTCAACACACTAGAATCATGTTTGGTTGCGGTTTGGCTGGCTTGCTTTCGATAATGACTTCTTCTTGTGAACCCAAAAACTTAGTGTTGAAAGTATCGTGCCTTCTAAAATAATAACTTACGTTCTCTCGCAGCGTGTTTGACCCGTTAAGAAATTTAGCCTAAACATAATACACATAAAATCTTAACATAAAACTAACGTCATTTTGGGCAGGGTGCACAATACATTGTGTGCCCTGGAGCACGATATAACGATTCATGCAATAAGGGATTTGATTTGTGAACTGCACGCAAACGCAAAGGCCCCAACCAAACATCAGAGGTGAGGGTTTCTATTACTTTTTCTCCAATCTCTATTTTCGTCCTAACTGTAACACCCCCCCAAAAACAAGACTTAAAACGAGTCTTAACACCTGCAGATCAAGCACAAAACTAGCACAGCGGAAGATAAAAAGATAACTTGGATATAAGAAATCCAAAACCGGGGTGTTATGCCACGTATACCACACTTGGCATACGCTAAGGCGACAATCTGCAAGTGTAACTACTATCCCAAAAACATCCAACTACAACAAACTAAAGGCATTGGCACACAGGCCTCAAAACACTGTCTAACGAAACAGGAGCTAAGCTACTGGCTCTAGACATCGCGCTCGACTATGCATCACCTGAAAGATACAAAGATAAACATCGGGGCGACGCCCGGTCAGCGAATAATGCTGGCAACCCACCAATACCGTTAAGTATCATAAATAGGTAGATATATAATATGAAAATCATTTTCGAAACGGAATATATATATATAAGTCAAAAGCCAAGATCAGAAAACAACACAAGACTCACCACTCACAAGAATAACACCGGGAACACATCCCAACCACAAAGGTTAATTTTTGACTCGGTTCGGCGAGTTTTTTTTTTTTTTTTTGAAAATGTCGAAAAAGTTTCGGAAGGCATAATTTTTGACTCGGTTGTCCGATTTAGACAATTTTTTTTTTCAAATTGCGTATTTTTTCAAAGGCGGTTTGGTCCACTAATTTCTCAAAAAAATGCTTATTTAGCTCTTAATTTTAGTTTTTTATGTATTTAGATAGTTTAAACAATCTTTTGAACACTTTTACAACCACTTTCGTAAATAATTTCTAAGAAATAACTATGGAAACCTTATGTTTTATTACTAAATTTTAAATTTTAAATTTTATTTTTAATTAAAAAATAAAAAATAATAAATAAATAATCGGCGCCCTAGGCGCTAGGCGCCCCCTTGGCGCCTAGCGTGTTTTGCAACATTGGACTCACCCAACGGCAACACATGCCAAGACACCACAAGACTCCGTGACTACACACGTCACGAGAGAAGATCACACAACAACGGCTACACAAGCCCTCGTGACATCACCCATCACGAGTTGATATGCCTTCCTTATGCCCTGTTCCAACCTTATGGCTACCCCCAACCTTGTACCTTCGAAGCCAACCATTACCTCCGGAAAACCCCTGTACAGCCAAGTCCAACCTTATTCCGCCGGGACCGTCGTCCCCCACCTACAAACCACCAACGAAAACCCACCAATCACGGCAACACATGCCCGGATAACACAATGTTATCCCCCAATCACGTGGACTCAGCCACAACTCCATAATCACGTCACGGCCACCACGAGGACCGCTGAAATACCTTGGTGACTAGTGTCCCATACCACTAATCGTGCAATCCAGGTAGAGCCACACACGCACCACCACTCACACGAACAAATCAACGGATTGCAAGAGAAGGTACGAAACACACTTAATCAAGAGAAGGGTCACCACCCAATGACAACACGACGCTAGCATTAAGATAATAACTAGCAAGCTCAACAACGATGAAACTCAAGATAGTTCCGACACACAAGACACCTCACGGTTCAACGAAACACAAGGTTGAACACTTAGCACGATTCACAACACCAAAGATCCTACATGGATACCTACCATATAGCTCTAGACCTACGAAACATCAAGAAGACACTCAAATAGTTCCACAAAAGAACATCGGGAAGCCAAAAGATCAAAGACCGAGATAAACAAATCACGGGGAACAAATCCCGATCCAACTCCATCGTGTTCCCCGCGGGTGGACCCAAGGGTAGTGCCCCACCCGTGGTGTACCCACGAGTACACAACCCACAGGCACACGTTCCCAGCGGGTAAGCCGGCGGGTGGTGCCCCGCCCGCCGTTCCGCCCGCGGGTACGTCCCTGTACCACCACAAATCCCTTCGGGGATTTTCTCCTTCAAACACAAATTCAAGTCCAAAACATGCCAAATCTCACCAAACACAACAAAATGACTTGAACCAAGGAAGATGCAAAGCAATGGCACAAAGGGATCCTAAACACAAGCTCTAGATATGCAATATCACAAGATAAATGCATAAACTCTCACATTTCATAGCAAAAAACAAGTAGAAGCCAAGAAATCATATATAGGTAAGCAAAATAGGTTTTGTAGAGCATGGGTTACCTCTTAAAGACCAAAAGACTTCTCTTACACCACAACAAGCTCTCCACTAAGCTCACTAGCCAAACCCACTTCAAGATCAAACCAAAAGATCATAAAGATCCAACCTTTAAGAAAAGACAACTAAGATGGAACCAAAAAGACTAGACAAGCTTAGATCTTACCCTTCTAGATGCCAAAATAGAGGAAAGATTGAATCTTGGAAGCAAAACTTGGAATCTTGACAAAGGTCTAACTTGGCTTGAAGAACAAGATACTCTTCTTTTCTAGAGAGAAGGTAGAGATATTTTCTAGGAAATGTAAGGGATGAAATGAAGAAGTCTTCTAGGTTTAGGTTACAAAAACTAGCTCATGGTGAAAAGACAAGGATGCCCTTACTAACTCTTAGAAAGTGTAAGGAACAAGGGAACTCCTCTCAAAGCACAAGGTACAACACAACTTAAAGATTGACTAGTCAAATACTAGTCCTTGAGTATTAAAAATCAGGATTTTAGGAATCAATTCCTCAAAAGAAATAGAATTAATTACTCAATTAATTCATGGTTTAGAGTGTGGATTTTTGGGGTGTCACACTAACTCTTCCTAATTTCGTTGTTTTATTTACAAAATACAAAATCTTGCAGTTGAAGAATTGAATAGAACAATTTTAGGTTTTGGTTTCGACTGACGCCTCATTGTTCTTTCAATTTAGTGGCTCAACGTCTATGATTCGAAATGGTAGCGGACCATGCAAGTAGAGATTTAATAACTAAGGTTCTGTTAGAGTTAAAAGTTAGAATTTTGGAGTGTTTGCCCACCCTAGACGCCGCCAGAACTGCTCTACTCTCAACACACTAGAATCATGTTTGGTTGTGCGGCTTGGCTAGCTTACTTTCGATAATGACTTCTTATTGTGAATCCAAAAACGTAGTGGTGAAATTATCGTGCCTTCTAAAATAATAACTTACGTTCTCTTGCAGCGTGTTTGGCCTATTAAGAAATTTAGCCTAAACATAATACATATAAAATTCTAAACATAATACACATAAAATCTTAACATAAAAATAACGTCGTTTTGGGTAGGGTGCACAATACGCTGTGTGCCCTAGAGCACGATATAACGATTCATGCAAGAAGGGATTTTATTAGTGAACTGCACGCAAACGCAAAGGCTCCAACCAAACATCAGAAGTGACGGTTTCTATTACTTTTTCCCCAATCTCTGTTCTCTTCCCAACTCCACATAATTTCGTTGTTTTATTTATGAAATACAAAATCTTGCGGTTGAAGAATAGAATAGAACAATTTTAGGTTTTGATTTCGGTTGATGCCTCATTGTTCTTTCAATTTAATGGCTCAACGTCTGCGATTCGAAATGGTAGTGTAACACCCCGTGTTACGACCCCTAAACCAAACTAATTAATTAATTACTTACCCTAAAAAGGGAATTAAAATCCATTAATTAACTAAAAAGGGGTCCACCATAGTCCATGGACCCTTATCCCTAAAACCAACCACTTAGTCCTATAAGGAATAGAATTGGCAAGCCCATACCATTTAGACCCTAATTAGGACTCTTAGATATATAAATAGGGGCATAGGAGGCACCTAGAACCTACACCACAATAACTTTCACCACACAAGAATTCCCAAGAATTCCCATAGGAGAAATCAAGAAAGAAGAAATCTTAAAGAAAGACCATTCATAGCCAAGGAATTTAATTAAGGCTAAGAGGTAACCCATGTCTCAACAAAACCTATTTTCCTTGCTATAATCTCCTTCTTTGGCTCCTTCATATGCTTGTGTCTTGATGAAATCCTTTATGATAATTACGATATAATCTTGATGATTGATGGGATGATTTTATGTGTGATCTTGATGATGATAAGAGGTTCTTGATGTTTGTGTGATGATCCTTGATAAATCTTGATGTTTCTTGATGTTAAAGATAAACTATGACTTTGATGATTTGAATGGGATTAGAGCCCTAGGTTGAATTGGGAATTTGTATTGTGATGTTCTTGATATATATTTGGGGGGAAATTCGCATGTTCGAGTGTTGTTTATGTTTAGAAGTCATGATAGGATGTTTTCTATGTGATTCTTGCTTTTGATCCATTATTTGTCTACGTGGAGTCGTTATTTGCATTTAAAAGTGTCTAAGCATGGTTTCGGATTCCACGGAGGATCCCGAGACATTTATTTTGATAAAGAGTCAGTGGGGGGTAGGTCGGGGTAGGGGGACCCGCCACCTACCCGCTGCCCAAAGAAGACGCCGCCGGCAGCGGGCAGCCGGCGGGCAAGCCACTGCCCGCCGGGTACCCATTGCCCGGAGGAGTATCGTCGGCGGGCAGCCGGCAGGTGGCCCTCCACCCACTGGCTACCCGCTGGTTGTTGCCCACCTCGGGACTTTGGCTTCCCCGTTTCATGTTCCCTAACCCCCCGTGGTGTCCTAACGGACCCCGTTTGTCGAGCATGAGTATAGTTTGATGTTTCGGGTACCGTTCATAGGATAAAAGTCTCGTTTATTGCATGCTAGTTGAATCGGTAACCCGTTGGCCTAGGAGGAAGATGTATGAACCCCTTAGGAGTATTCTAAGTATGTGGATAATCACGCATAAGTTTATTTATACGTTTTCCCCCTTCCCAATGTGCTATTATGTGTTACTACGTGTTATGTGAGCATGATACCCCAATTTGGTTGCGATCAAATTGGTTATTATCCTGAGCTGCGGTTCAGAAGTTGGTTGCTGTCAAACTGGTTACTCATGAGCTGTGGTTCATTCTCCTGGCTGCGGTCAGTGATTCACCTCTTGGGCTGCGGTCCACATGGGCCTCGTGTGCTATGGTCCACCGACTGGACGCGCCAGGCGGTGTGTAGGGCCACTAGCCCGAGGAAGGCCATAGTCCACCGAATGAGTGATCAGGCGGTGTGTAGGGCTATGGTCGGCTGCGATCCACCGAGTGTATGTGCCAGCGGTGTGTAGGGTCGTAGTCCCCGAAGATCATCGCCCACCGAATGAGTCCCTCAGGCGGTGTGTAGGGCTTTGATCAGTTACGACCCACCGACTGAGCTCGTCAAGCGGTGTGTAGGGTCGCAGTCCCCAAAAGAGGATCACAGTCCACCGACTGAGCGCGTCAGCGGTGTGTAGGCCTGTGATCCGCCGTTGAAACTATCGACGGTGTATATGGTTGGTTGCGATCAACCCCTTCATACTGCGGTATGAGGTAGGGTGCTGCGGGGCCGTGTTAGTACTATATGTACTAATCCTCATGTTCGGGGCATGCGGTTGGTCCCGTGGCGCCACAAAAGTGTGCTTGTGTGACATGAATATGGATTGAACGATGATGTGAATGATTTGAAAGTGAACTGTGACCTTAGATACATGTTCTTTATGATATTATCTCTATATAACTGATTATCATTGTTTAATGTGCTTATCCCTACCTGTTGAGTCTATTCCTGGTTTTAAAGCTAGAGTCTCCAAAGTATATATCTTCCTACTTCAAAATGGTTTTCGTATATATATATATATATATATATATATATATATATATATATATATATATATATATATATATATATATTGTATTTCAACGCGTTGGAGTGGGTTACCAGCATCATTCGCTGAACAGATATATTTGGCTTTCAGGCACAGATGAGTAGACCCCGGAGCGCGCTAGAGATCCGAAGCGTAGATTAGTTAGTTTTCCTTTCGACCTGCGTGCCATGATGATGTATTGACATTGCTTTGAGGATATTTAGTTAGTTTAGCCTGTGCATCTGAGTTCTCCAGCTGAGATGTGGCATAGCACCCCGCACTCTTATGTTTAGTAATACTCTGTTTTGGGGTTTAATGAGAATTTACCTTTATTATATAAGTTTTAAAAGTTTCAAAATTTTGGGGTGTTACAGGTAGCGTATCATGCAAGTAGAGATTTAAAAAGTGAGCTTCCATTAGAGTTAAAGGTGAGAAGTTTGGAGTGTTTGCCAACCCTAGACGCTGTCAGAACTGCTCTGCTATCAACACACTAGAATAATGTTTGGATGCGGCTTGGCTGGCTTGCATTCGATAATGACGTCTTCTAGGTTATCTAAAAACGCAGTGATGAAAGTATCGTGCCTTCTAAAATAATAACTTACGTTCTCTTGCAGCATGTTCGGCCCTTTAAGAAATTTAGCCTAAACATAATACACATAAAATTCTTAACATAATACACATAAAATCTTAACATAAAAATAATGTCGTTTTGGGCTTAGCGCACAATGCTGGTGGACGATATAACGATTCATGCAAGAAGGGATTTGAATAGTGAACTGCACGCAAACGCAAAGGCCCAAAACAAACATCAGAGGTGAGGGTTTTCTATTACTTTTTCTCTAATCTCAGTTTTCGTCCCAACTCTTCCTAATTTCATTGTTTTATTTTCGAAATACAAAATCTTGCAATTGAAGAATAAAATAGAACAATTTTAAGTTTTGATTTCGACTAACGCCTCATTGTTTTTTCAATTTAATGGATGAACGTCTACGATTCGAAATAATAGCGAATCATGCAATTAGAGATTTAATAAGTGAGCTTCTTTTAGAGTTAAAAGCTGGAGTTTAGGAGTGTTTGCCCACCCTAGACGCCGCCAGAACTGCTCTGCTTTCAACACACTAGAATAATGTTTGGTTGTAGCTTGGTTGGTATGCTTTAGATAATGACTTCTTCTGGGGAATCCAAAAACGCAATGGTGAAAGTATCGTGCCTTCTAAAATAATAACTTACGTTCTATTGCAGCGTGTTTGGCACGTTCAGAAATTTAGCCTAAACATAATACACATAAAATTCTTAACATAATACACATAAAATCTTAACATAAAAATAATGTCTTTTTTGGCTTGGCGCACAATGCTGGTTGACAGTATATCTATTCATGCAAGAAGGGATTTTATAAGTGAACTGCACGCAAACGAAAAGGCCCAAACCAAACATCAGAGGTGAGGGTTTTAATTACTTTTTCTCCAATCTTTGTTTTCGTCCCAACTATTCCTAATTTCGTTGTTTTATTTACGAAATACAAAATCTTGCTGTTGAATAATAGAATAGAACAATTTTAGGTTTTGAGTTCGACTGATGCCTCATTGTTCATTCAATTTAGTGGCTCAACGTCTGCGATTCGAAATGGTAGCGGATCATGCAAGTAGAGATTTAATAAGTGAGCTTCCGTTAGAGTTAAAGGTGAGAATTTCGGAGTGTTTGCCCACCCTAGACACCACTAGAACTACTATGCTCTCAACACACGGGAATCATATTTGGTTGCGGCTTGACTGGCTTGCTTTCAATAATAACTTCTTCGGGAGAATCCAAAAACGTAGTGGTGAAAGTATTGTGTGTTCTAAAATAATACGTTAGGTTCTCTTGAAGCGTATTTGGCCCGTTAATAATTTAGCCTAAACATAATACACATAAAATTCTTAACATAATATACATAAAATCTTAATATAAAAATAATGTCGTTTTGTGCGCCGTAGGTCACGATATAACGGTTCATGCACACTACAAGAAAAATTGCGATTCGCGACGGAAAAATTCCGTCGCAAATCACGTTTTGCGATGGATTTTTTCATTTTCGCGACGGAATCCATTTCGTAGTCTCAAGGCTTGTCGTATTTCATTCTGTGACGGAAATAATCCGTCGCGAGTGATGGCAACAGAGAATGGTGACGGAATTGTTCGTCGTGAAGTAGGCGACGGAAGTCATTCCGTTGCGTGTCCGTCGTGATTTTGGCAACGGAAATGTTTCTTTCTGTCGCCATTGCATGAAAAAATATTCTGTCACAAACTCATATTTTGTTGTATATTTCTATCGTGAAATATAACGACATAAATAATTATTGTCGTGAATCCGTCGCTAACATTTTCGTTGCAAATTTCTTGTTCCGTCATAAAATTTCGTCGTGAAAAAACGACAAAACAAATTGTCGTCGCTATTCCGTCGCAAACTTTTTCGTTGCAAATGTTGTCTTCCATCGCACAAATTCGTCGTAAGAAAACGACGGAAAAAATTTCCGTAGTAATTCCGTCGCAAAATTTGTTTTCCGTCACAAAATTTCGTCGTAAAATAATAACGTAACTAATCACTGTCGTCATTTCATCGCATTTTGGATGACAACAATCTTTTCGTCGCCATAATTACAATGAATATTCTCTCGCTAAAATTATATTTCATCACAATTATGCTAAATTATTATTATTTTGTTAAAATTCTAATATTTGTATTTAAAATATTAATGTGCAAATTAAACTAAAATACAATATAATTTGTTGTACTTAATACCAAAGTGATGTATAAACAACAATATAGTAATTCATAAAAGAAAAATCAAATTAAGGTGAATTCAGTCGTGATGAGGGTGATGATGAAGTACTAGCTTTCTCACTCTCAAGAACATTTAATCTTTGCTGCATAAGAACTATAGAGGCCTTAAAATTCTCAATCTCATCTAGGACCTTTGCAGAATTAGCATTCTCTGATGGCTGCGATGTTGATTCTATATTGTCCGATGTGTTAGCAGACTACAAATGAATGTACCATATGAGCCAAGTCCATAAACTCTTCTTTTTTTATCACGTCTGCCAACTGCATCATAGTACAATTGACTCTCATCTACTTCTTCTCTATTCTGTGTTAATACCTCCCGTTGCAACACAATTTGTTGCTGCAAAAATTAAAAAATTAGTACAAGTTTTATAAAAATTCATATACATTCAAAGAAAATCAAGATAAATAAACTTACATGGATTTGTTTGTCTTTTTCAACTATAAATGTTTAGTCATCATGTTTTTTTTGATATGTGTATGCTTGAATAATTCAAAATATGATGGACGACGATCAAATTGCTTTTCCTAAAAATTAGTTAAAATAGAAACAAAATAAAATAAAAATTAAAACAAATAAGATTATAATATATAATAAAAATATTTCAGATATAAACTCAATAAGCACAATATAATATAATCACACTGTTTTTATCACAATAGTGTCTATAAAAGTTTCTACCAACATAAAAATAAATAATTATTATTTTAAAATGAACAAAATTTAGAAAAAATATTAAACAAAATTTCCTTTATAAATAGAACTATCTCCAATAACACAAAGATTAACTCAATAGACACAATAAAGTTAAATCACAGTGATTTTATCATAATAGTGTCAATACAAATTTCTACCAAGACCATTCTAACAGAGGATCAGGAGAAATCATTTCCCAGCATGAGATCATTCTCCTGGCAGCAAAATCATTTCCCAACCACCCTCACAACAAACAATTCAAAACTCATTTCTGTTTCTGTTTAATGCTTCAGATCCTTAGCCCATATTATGTAGATTTTCCAACTTAACTCTGCCTACATAGCATTCAGAATTGGTATGCCAGCTGCATCCCCCAACCCCAAACTCATAATGATCCCCAAATATTCACAATCAACAATTTAAAATGCTTCTGACACAACAATACAATATCTCAGAGTTCAGTAAAGTGTTTTTATTGTGTTGTATACCAAATAATAAATTTATAATAATACACAAACAAGACTTCCAGAAAGAATCTAACCTCGATCTCGGTTGCCTTCTCGTCGCAACCCGTCGCCGCCTCGCCGCAGCCCCTCGTCGTAGCAGGGCCGGTCCTATTATTTTATAGGCCCGGGGCATAACAAAAGAAATAGGCCCTACCTGTTGTTAACCAATCAATCGTTATGATGTGCATGGTGTACACGGTTGTGAACAACGTCATTTCACTATGGTGGAGTAACGGTGCCTTTAGTGGCACTGTTTAACTCCACCAATCATTTTTTTTAAACTCCAATCGACGGGATTTAAACCATTTTCGGTGTGGATATATAGTTCACTAATTCTGGATATATAGTTCATTAATTCTGGATAGATAGTTCACTAATTCTGGATATATAGTTCATTAATTCTGGATATATAGTTCACTAATTCTGAATTTATACTTCATTAATTCTGAATATATAGTTCATTCATTCTGAACACACAGATGCAGCGAACTGGTCATCCATTTAAAATAATAATTGGGATCACACTACATGATAGTTGGCACAAATCTTATTTATTTATATGTTTTTATAAATTTTTTTCCATTAACTAGATATTCAATAAAAAAAATCTTTTACTTTTCAACATTCTGATATTGTTTTCAAAAAACATTCTATTATCTAGTCTCACAAATCAGGGGGTTTTGTTGACTAAAAAATTCTGAATAAATAGCATTTAGAATAGTTATGAACTTATGATTATTTGAGTAAAATAATTTAAATTGAAAGCATACAAATGTTATTTATTTATATGTTTTTAGAAATACTATTTATTTATATGTTTTTAGGAATGCTTTTAGCATTAACTAGAAAACAAAAAAAAAAAAAAAGAAAAATTATTTGAGTAAAATAATTTAAATAGAAAGCATATTATAAATGATAAATGTTATTTATTTATATGTTTTTAGAAATAGTGAAATACTATTTATTTATATGTTTTTAGGAATACTTTTAGCATTAACTAGAAAACAAAAAAGAAAAAAAAAATAAAGCGAAGAAGGAGGCATTTGGATTTCAGTTTTCAACATTCTATGAACAAAGGACGAATTCGACCCCATGTCCTTTTGGTTTCACTGCGTTTCAATCTAGGCACCACCCAAACAGACAACTTCACCTTTGTATTAGCCAAATGTATATAAACTACTTATACATATAAACTATATATAAAAGGAATAGGTGCTGTGTGGGCCCCCCTCCAGACATGGGCCCTGGGCAAGGGCCCAGCCCGCCCTTGCCCAGGGCCGGGCCTGCGTCGTAGCACGTCGTCGCCTCGTAGTAGCATGTCACCGGTGTTCTTAAAAGTGACGCACATAGACAACGGTTTTTAACCGGTGTCTTATATATCAAACACAACGGTTAAAAACCGTTGTCTATTCAAGTATTGTTGAAACCAGTACGTGTTGTTAAAAGTCATGCTCAAAGATAACGATTTTTAACCGTTGTCTTATACATAAAAAACAACGGTTAAAAACCGTTGTCTATTCAAGTGTTGTTGAAAATAGTGTTGTTAAAAGTTACGCACATTGACAACGGGTTTTAACCGTTGTCTTATATATCAAAGACAACGGTTAAAAAACGTTGTTTTTTGTCTCACGTTCATAGACAACGGAAAATTGTTGTCTTTATTCATAATAGTAACGTTTTAAAACCGTTGTCTTTAACCTATTTTGATTTGAAGCATAATATGCAATAATAATAGTTTATCAAAAGCGAAGAACGTCATAATACAAATAAGTAAAGTATATCAAAATACACAACCATGTCTTCTACACACTCTACCATGTGCCCGGCTGATTCATCATAGTCAGCCTCCTAGATTTTATCTTTAAGAAAATAGTAAAGAATGCTAGGTTTTGTTCCAAAATACTGCACCAGAGTTACTACCATTAGTAGAAGGTAAACAAGATACCAAAAAAAAAAAAAAAAAAAAAAAAAAAAAAAAACTTGTCAGGGTAAATATGGAGTATTTCTCTATGCAATAAACTTTGGGAGGAAGAAGCTTCTAATAGTTTGTTTTGAGCATTAGGTTGAAAGTAGAAAATACAACAATGATAATTTTCATTTATAGTTCTAAGAAATTTACTTGAATCAATTTCTATTGTAAGGATCTGACAATAATAATATATAGGAAATAATATTAATTATAATAAAGTCACATGGTTTTGTGAAAATTAAATATTGATATTAATGGTTAAATGTTGGTATTAACAACAATTAATTTTCACAAGACCATATGACTTTAAGAAGCATGCATGCACAGCACACGTGCAACCCCAAAGTCCATAAATTTGAAATTAATATATAACATAGCTAGGCGGCCTAATATTTAAGATTGTTGATGTGCATATGGAGGACTACAGAGACAAAGATGCGTTATTCGTGGATTCATCGGATACTATCCAACAACACTCTTCAACTTAATTGACGTGAAGTAGGCTTAGTAACATTAAGATTATATTCTCGAATTATTAGTTCTCATCTTTTATTGATTACACACTTAATTCAATAAGTATTTGGAAGAAAAAATCAATGTTCGAACTAAGATTGTGATTGCTTGGTCTTTAAATGTCAATTGTATGTTGCTACATCTAGAGTTAGAACTCTCAAACGTCTAAAAATTTTGATCCGTGGTGACTCAAAAATTGTAATTAAATTACTATTGTAGTTTACTAAGTTCTTAAAAATTTGTAATATTAAGTACTATGTACTAACTTTTTAATATAATTTAAGATTTGTAGTAATCACCACCTTAAATATTATTTTAATTGTAAATATATTTATGTTCATAATTTTATCATAGGAATTCACACATAATAATTATTAAATAACAAAAATTTTATATATGAATAAACCTCATATAAGGTATATTTTTATAACATATTTTTCGTGCATCGCACGAGACAAATACTAGAAATAATAATAATAATAATAATAATAATAATAATAATAATAATAGCAACAACAACAACAACAACAACAATAATAATAATAATACAACAACAACAACAATAACAACAACAACAACAACAATAATAATAATAATAATAATACAACAACAACAACAACAACAACAATAATAATAATAATAATGAAGACGAAGAAGAAGAAGGTAGTGTGCAATCCAAAAGAAGAAAAAATACCTAGTTACATGTGCTTCCTAGTAGATAATCTTTAGTGTCAAATATCAATGTTGTTGCAGCACTCTCAAAACTGAGCCCTCCCATTTTCTCTATGCACAAATGCACATATAAGTCAAGATTATATTGTAATTGTTCAAAATTGAGCCCTCCCATTTTCTCTATGCACAATTGAGCCCTTCTCCTCCCGCTTACTTTTTGTTTCTAGCCATCTATGATCCTTTCGTTAAACTTCCCCATGAACATGTACAAAAACAGCTCGCGAATCCATATATGCATTCACAATTCGTTACCGCTTTCATTGGGGAAACCATTGTTTGACTATTCTGATGAGGAAATTAAACATAATAATTAATAAATTAATTATGAAAGGATCGAATTACCCTTGAGAAAACGGCATTAGAAGGCCAAGTTTAACGGAAGGACAATAGATGACTAGAAATAAAAAGTAATAGGATTAAAAGTGATTGATTTAAAAGTTGATGACTAAAAGTGGCAGTGCCACCAAGTCGGAGGACATCTGCTGGTATTTACTCTATTATTATTATTGGAAATAAGAAAATATATAGTGGATGCATGTGCATGGTAACAATAGTGAAAAAGATAACGGGAGTTATAACGATAGAGATATGTTTGTCCAAAATATTGTATAGTATAACATTTATAGCATATTTTATCATAAAACTTAACAGAAAAAACAAACATAAATGAAGATTATAACCTTCATCCAAACTTAGTATGTTTTTATTTTAAATATAAAACTTTAAGAATAAATGTAAACGCAATAAATACATTTATATTGCTAATCTGACAAAATTATTCCCCTACTTCATTTTGCTATACTCATTTGAGCGGGGAAATTTTTTCGCTACTTTATTTTGCTAATCTCATTTGGGCGGGGAAAGTTTTTATCTACTTTATTTTGGTAATCTCATAGATAGACAAATAGAAGATAGATTTGTTTAATTCCTTAGACTAGACTAGATCAGATCGAGGTCGATTTCTTCGTGGCCGCCCTGCCTAGGTTTTGGAAGAAAGTTCTTAGGTCATCTTCAATGGCTAAAAATGACAGGAGAAAGAAGAGGAGAAGGGTTGGAGGGGAGAATGAGGGGTGTGAGAGACAAAAGGCGAGTGATGACAAGGACGGTGGTCTGAGTGAAATCTCGCCGCCATCGCCGTGCTTCATGCAACTCCCGGACGATCTGAAGCTGAAAATTATAGAGAAAGTGTCTGTACTAGATATTGTAGGAGGAGTATGCGGCGTGTGCTCGGAGTTGCGCAGCTTGGTTGCTACAGATTCGCTGTGGGAGCGCCTGTTGTTGGACTATTTCCACGAGGAAGCCCCCGGGAGTGGGAAGTCCAAGTTTGTGGCCAATTGGAAGAGGCTGGGGACGTGGTTTTGGAGGCAATTTAGGGATACGATGGTGATGACCGTTAGAAGGATTAAATATGAAGACAGGATGTATTTATTAGTCTAATTGGAGTTGTTTAAGTCTTTGGTTGTCTACTTTCAAACTACACTTCAATGCATGCTGCTTTAATTTGATCTATTTATTAGATTGTGTTTTTGACAAACTGACAATATAATGCCTTGAAACTTTTGTTTTTGGGTGCTTACTTTGAAACATATTATATGTATGTATGTATGTAATAATCAAATTTAATTTAATTTCACACTACCCACACATTTTGTTTTCTTCCTGAGAATTGAAGCTGCCTCTATTACAGTGACTGGCACTGAAAACACCTTTAAAACCACTTATATGCTTCTCAGTCATGCCTAGTTAGGTTTTAGTTACACCACCCATTCTATATATCATCATGGATATATATGTTAGTTATATATATTGCTGTTCTGTATTTTGTAACTGGTAGGTCAGGTTCATGTTGTTGATTGGGATGTACCTGAGCAGGCATCTGGCCATCAGGATATGAGAGACGAACCTCAGGTGTTGTTTGGTGTAGGCTGGACTTATTGTGGATTGTTGAGCAATATAATGTTTTTGTTTTCCTATTTTTGACTAAAATCTCTTTGCACTGCAGGCTGGAGGAATCTATGTTAGGTTATTCCTAAAGGATCCAAAGAGACTTTTGGAAGGACTACTAGATCAATATCTATCATCCATTGCTGCCACACACACTATGATGCCCAATCTGTTGACCCATCAGCTAGGTTCAAATACTCTATTGGAGAAGATGCGAAAATGCTTGCTTTTGTGACAAACACTCATTTTACTTTATGATGGTTCCCAGTTTGTCACTGCTAAGCTAAATTTGCGGTCACTTTAGCACCTTGGTGATTTTCCCCAGAAACTATCCCAACATTCTCATTCTCTATATGAATACGCTCCAATGCCACCAGTGACATACCCAGAACTGAAAGATGAAATGTGGTACCATCGCTATTATCTTTGGAATTTATGTGATGAGGTTCGATTTCCTAATTGGCCTATTGTTGAGCATGTTGAATTTCTGCAGTCGTTGCTGGTCATGTGGCGTGAAGAGTCAACACATAGGCCCATGGATCTTTCTGAAGAAGATGCTTAGCTTGTAAAATATTAGAGATTTCCGATCCTTAGATGAGGGAGGTATCACGAGATGCTGCGGGCTGCTAAGAAACAATTTGAGACAGACATACATGAGATTCCTAATATCTCAAAACAGATTGAGAACATTGATGAAGAGAAGCAAGCGCGAAGCACCAATACAGAAAACTTGCAATGAAGTATCATCCAGATAAAAATTCTGAAGGAAGGGAAAAGTTTCTGGCTGTGCAGAAAGCCTATGAGCAATTGCAGGTTGTCACTTTCTCATGGTTTACACTAACCAATAGTTATTTTTGCTAACTTTAAAAGCTATTAAAAGAGAAGTTGAATACTGGGATCTGATGAATGATGAATCTATTAGTTGTACCCAAGTATGCATATAAAATCTCTTTATACGAGAAATTCACAACACTTCATATCTTGAGAAGTCATTGGTATTCAAACATTTCAAATTTGATGATGGTCTATGAGGAATAAAATAGAGGAATATCTAAATACTAAGAAAACACCTAATGAGGAAAATGTAGAAAGCTATTATGACACAATCATAATAGTTCATAGGCCTTAGATTATTATGACAGGCCAAATTACTTAGCAAAGAAATATAGGCTATAATAAATTTCTTCTACCTCGCGTTTTTTTTTTTTTTTTTTTTTTTTTTTTTTTTTTTTTTTTTTTTTTTTGGGATATTGCATTTTTGGTCCTTGAGTTATGCAATATGCACAACTAGTTGTTTGTCTTTGGATGACCACTTTTATAAATGTAATCCCCCTACAATGTTTGTTTTTTTTGTTCTTTACACTAATGTCTCTGCATCTTTTGTTTGCCTTTGGGTTTAACTTCTCCAAAATTGTACTCAACCTTGACCAGTTTGGGGATTGTTTGGTGGAGGCAAATGGAAGACATAAAGGCAAAGGACAAAAAAGCAACATTGAGGGGTGAAAACACAATATTGTGACACAACTAAGGACTATAATTAAAAAGTAGACCAATAGGGACTGAAATGACTAATTGTGCACAACTTGGGGAGAAAAAAATGCACTAATACTTTTTTTTTTTTCCCTTCTCCAAACTAGTAGTTTCTATGGTCAAGTTGTATAGCGTTTTTGTTTGAATTGTAACTTCTCTTGCAGCTCATGCACTTTAATGCTGGTGCTTTTGAACTATTTAGATTATGTGTTTTTTGACAAACTGACAAAATGCTTTGAAACATATTGTATATAACAATCAAATTTAAAATTCATTTATTTCCTTTAGTTAAGCAAAAGCTTCCAGCACTGCCTCTGGTTATATTGAAAATATATTTGGCTCATCAAGTTTATTTGTCATTCTAGAATATGTATTCTAAAGATGTGTGGTTTAGTTTTCACTGTTAGCTCATGAGTTCAAGCCTTGGAAACAACTCTTTGAATGCAAAGTTTGTGTATATCCCTTGCATAATTCAGACCTTTTATGTTGCTATTTGCCTGTTATGGATGGCTAATTTATACCTTCTGTCATGCTAGCTATTGACTTTGTGTCATCTCTGTTTTCCTTCAAGTTTTACAAATAAGTATTTTGAACTTTGATTTAGGTGTGCATCTTCTTCACTGAATGGTGAAGAGCTAGTAAGAGATGGTGGAATAAAACTACTTGCGAATCTTCTTTCCCGTTGCATGTGTGTAGTTTGATCATCTACCCCTGCAAGTGAACCATCAACTGTCATTGTTACAAATGTGATGCAAACGTTTTCAGTTTTAAGTCATTTTGAGAGTGCCAGAGCTGAAAATTTTGAATATTCTGGACTAGTTGATGATATTGTACATTGCACTGAACTTGAGCTCGTTCGAGCTGCTGTTGATGCTGCTCTTCAGAGCATTGCTCATGTCTCGGTGGACTGTGTCTTTCAAGATGCCTTACTTAAAGCCGGGGTCTTGTGGTAAGATAAATTTTCAGATCTTCAAGCCTATGTGGCCTGTGTTAAGATAATATGTAGAATGTTTCCGTCTTTTTCTTTTCATTCAAGACTTTTGAGAGGCTCTATGTGGATAGTATTCTGTAATCTTTTACGTCTTTCTAATCTTTTGATTTGAGTTCTATACAGCAAAACTAAAATAGTCGCTTATATCACCATTTCTTTCTTTATATTTCCTTTCCCTGAGTTGTTTGTCTTAATAGTTGACACCTTCACTTAGTTTTCTTCCTGAGAAGCTGGCTCTATTATTCCAAGAACTCTTATTGTATTATTTATAGCCTGATATTACAGTGACTGGCACCGAGAAGACCTTTAAAAAGAGTAAAACCACTTATGCTTCTCAGCCATGCACTTTGAGGATTTATAGAACCTGGTTTAGGTTTAGTTGCACCCATTCTATCATGATTTGTTATTGTTCTGTATTTTGTAACCAGTAGTCAAATATGTTATGTACTTGGGTAGCCCAGGTGGAGCTTATTGTAGAAGAGCTTTTCTGACTAGCTTCAATTGTGAAGGTGCTTGAAAAGGGCCTTTTGCTTCTCATTTGGCTATAAAAGCATTTGTATTGGCATAGCTTATGTTTTCTGGAGTAGATAAGCTCCAATAAGCTGTAGGCCAGACAAACACTCAGTAGTTATGTTATCTGGGTTACACATTGTTTTCCCTGTGGTCATGGAATACGGAACTGATGTTATGGTGTTGACTTTGCTTTAGGTATCTATTACCGCTGTTGCTTCAGTATGATTCAACTGCTGAGGAATCAGATAAGTCAGAAGCCCATGGTGTTGGTGAAAGTGTTCAGATTGCCAAGAATTTGCATGCTAAACGGGCAGCTCAGGCATTATCAAGGCTTAGTGGTTTGGCTACTTAAAGCTATAATGAGGCTGCAGCTGATGCCCTTAAAGCTCTGCTGACACCAAAACTTGCAAGTATGTTGAAAGATCAATCACCCAAAGACTTACTGTCTAAACTAAATACGAACTTGGAGAACCCTGAGGTAATTGCTATAGATCTCGTGACTGTATTTAATGCCCAAAATGGATTTTCTCCATTCATTAAATGAATGTCATTTAGGGTCCGTTTGGAAAGCAGGAAAATGACTTCTGAAAAATGTTTTCTGGAAAATGAGTCATTTTCCGGAAAACATTTTCCTTTCCAGTGTTTGGTTGCATTATGAAAAACTGTTTTTCTGTGTTTGGTTCATTTTCTGTGTTAGATTGCCTCTGAGAGACTTCAGGTGGAATGAGATTTCCATTTGGAACCTAATCCTTAATTAGTTGCACTGTACTTCTGATGTGCCTTTTATTCCTGATTGTAGATCATATGGAACTCTTCAACGCGAGCAGAACTATTAAAATTTGTTGATCAGCAGTGTGCAAGCCAGGGACCTGATGGTTCATATGACTTGAAAGATTCACATTCCTTTGCATATGAAATACTGTCAAAAGAAGTGTTTGTTGGACATGTGTACTTGAGAGTCTACAATCATCAACCAGATTATGAAGTCAGTGAACCCGAGGCATTCTCTGTTGCTCTTGTTGATTTCATATCATGTCTAGTCAGTAGCCAGGTTTCTGTAGGGTCAAATGTTCCTCTGAGTTCCCCATCCCCTAAGGCACCTGAGTTTGAAATTGATGAAACAAATGAATTATCTGATGAGCAGAACTTGCCTGATAATAATCCTTCATCACCCTCTGGTGGGAAGTGATGAAAGAGGAGGAATTTGAATTAATAATTAAGAATCTTCAGTTTACTCTGGTTGCTCTTCAGGTACAAGTTTCAATTATTTGCTTTATGGTAAGATAAATGTTAATTTGGGATTTATAATATTTTTATTTCCTTTTCCCAGCATCTGTTGACTGGAAAACCGGATTTGGCATCAGTTTTTGCTGCAAAAGAAAAGTTATTACCACTTTTTGAGTGCTTCTTTGCAAGGTTATCAAGGCGTCGCCTAGGCGTCTGGGCGGTGGAGACCTCCTGCCTAATCTGCTCGTTTGGCCTAAAATGGGCGAGGTGAGCCTGGGCGTCGCCTAGGAGCTTAGGCGATGCCTTTGGACGCCTATCCCGGGTTCGACCCGGGTTATGTTACTAAAAAAAAAAAAACTACGGAATTAAAACCCTAGGCAGTAAGCTCAGATACGCAGTTCGCAACTTCAACGACTTCGCGACTTCAATGTTCGACTGCTGCCTTCCGCTTCGACCTCCGGCGACCTCACAGCTAAAGGTGTAAAGCTTCTTCCTCTTTTTTTTTTTTTTTTTTTTTTTTTTTTTTTTTTTTTTTTTTTTTCTCTTCTTTTTCTTCTTTTCTCTTCTTTTTCTTCTTTTCGTACTACTGTATATATAACTGTATATATATGGGTGTAGAGTGTAGACTGTGCTCTTCTTTTTCTTCTTTTCATATAGTATCTCAAGCTTGGCACTTGGCATGTTGGCAGTGTGGGTGTGTGACAGTGTGACATTTGGCCTTTTTTTTTTTTTTTTTTTTTTTTCTTTTCATATACTATGCTTGGCAGTGTGCTCTTGCTGTTTATTATAGGTTGTTTATTTTTTGTTGACAGGTTATGGAGGATGAAAGTACTTATGATCCATCAAAGGACCCTAAAAGAAAGGCTAAGTGCCTAAGTCTATTATATTTAGTACTAATTGTTATATATATATATATATATATATATATATATATATATATATATATATATATATATATTACTCATCGCCTAGGCGGTCGACGGCATCTCGCGTAGAAAGTCTGCCTTGATAACCTTGCTTCTCTGTTCCTATTGTTTCGACAACCAATATTCCTCAACTTTGTTTAAGTGTGCTTTACGACACATGCTCCCTGCTTGAAGGCAATTGTTGCTGATGAATCTAGTCTTCTCCTTTTATTGCAAATGCTACACTCCTCACCAAATTGCTGTGAAGGAGCTCTCCATGTTCTTTATGCCTTCCGCTTCGACTTCCCACCTCCAGTGGAGTGGTCTACATTCTAGAACTACTCCTTCCTTTGCAAAGTAGGTTGTTTTTGGCTTCTCATCCATGTTGAAAATCCCACTGTATTTACAATGTCAAATGATATTCTGCAGAAGAAGTTCCTCTACAGCAAAGAGTGGCAGCTGCCTCATTACTGGGGAAGCTTGTTGGGCAGCCAATGCATGGTCCTAGAGTGGCAATAATGCTGGCTAGGTTTCTGCCTGATGGCCTGCTATCTGTCATCAGGGATGGACCTGGTGAAGCTGTTGTGAGTGCGCTTGATCAAACAACAGTGACTCCAGAACTTGTGTGGACCCCAGCAATGGCTGCATCATTGTCTGCTCAAGTTGCAACCATGGCATCTGACCTACATCGTGAACAGATGAAAGGTTGTGTTGTTGATTGGGATGTACCTGAGCAGGCATCTGGCCATCAGGATATGAGAGACGGAACCTCAGGTGTTGTTTGGTGTAGGCCTTATTGTGAATTATTGAGCAATGTTTTTTTTTTTTTTTTTTCCTGTTTTGACTAAAATCTCTTTGCACTGCAGGTTGGGGGAATCTATGTTAGGTTATTCCTAAAGGATCCAAAGTTTCCTCTTAGAAATCCGAAGAGATTTTTGGAAGGACTACTAGATCAATATCTATCATCCATTGCTGCCACACACTATGATGCCCAATCTGTTGACCCTGAACTCCCTCTGCTTTTATCTGCAGCATTGGTGTCCTTATTACGAGTACACCCTGCTTTTGCAGATCATGTCGGATATCTTGGATATGTGCCCAAACTTGTGTCTGCAGTGGTATATGAAAGCAGAAGAGAAACTATGGCATTTGAAGAGGTGAAAGATGCTGATCATTCGAATGAAGCATATGAACCAGAGGATGGTTCTGCAAAGCTCCCATCACCAACTCCACAAGAGCGTGTGCGTCTTAGTTGCTTACGAGTCTTGCATCAACTTGCTGGATTCTCAAGGACTCAAGTGAGTATATGCTCTATGGATTCTCAATGATATGAAATGCTAGATTTCTCATGTGTATGCCTTAACCTATCTCATCTTCATGTGCATTACTTTGTTTTTTCTTATACTTGCTGCTTCTGGAAATGGGTATGAAATGCCAGGTAAGTCTGTATGGCAAGCATAAAATTGATATTCATGCCATTATTGCATTTAGTGACATATTTCCTGTTAAGTAAAGTATTTAATATTTAATTTGTTGATTGGCATCAGGTTTAGAATAGGTTTATGCTTGACCAAATTAGGATTAGGGACATGTTTCACATGTAACCACTGATAGCATAATACTTAAATACAAATTGTAATGCCAATTCTTCAAAGTGTTATAGTTATGTTGCTCTTCCATCTTGTTTGGTTATTGATAAGCTATTCAATCTCTTTAGGGCTGGTCTTGATATACTTCTTGCTCTTCTGGATTGGAGAGCAGGGGGAAGAAATGGACTATGCTCTCAGAGTCTCAGATGAAGTGGAATGAGTCTGAAGCATCCATCGGCCGAGTACTTGCAATTGAGGTGCGTAGATTTAGATAGCAGGATTGCATCTGTATGGTTCATGGTCCATTTGTATAGTAGAAATGTCCATAATCATTTCCTCACAAATGGGTATCTCTTCTCTAAGATATTCATGCATTTTTGTGTTTCTGATTTCTGGTCCCCTAAGTGGGTCTTATATTATTTGTAGAAGATGTGGATCATTTTCTCTTTCATGGACCACATTTTTAACTTGCTTGTAGTACTGAGACCATATGTGACTGCTTTTTCTTTTGACCATATTTATACAATCCGTATTTTTGTTCACTCCATTGCAACTACACTGAAAAGGTTTTAATTTCCCCTACCTGTTGCAACATCCTCTTCAAAAATGAACACAGTTTGTATAGAAGAATTCTGTACAGTCTAGTCAGTCTCTCAATGTCTCTTTCGCGTTCCAGAAGTAGACCAAATTGAAGGGTTGTTGGTGCAACCTTTCCTGTTTAATTTTTTTTTTAAATCTTTTTTTTTTTTTTTTTTGATGTAAAGAGAAATTGTGATCTGTAAATCACATGCCTATGCTAGTAAGAAATATGTGCAGTGATGGGTGTATGGATGGATGTTATTGTTTTCTGCGAGTTGCAAATTTTCTACTAATAATGGAGCCTTTTTTTTGGGGTGAGTGAGATACTGCTGTTCTGTTCTTGCTTCCTGTTATCTAATTTCTTTCTTCAATTCTTCATAAGAACCTCTTGAGATGCTAATTTCGCTTTTGTACCAAGTTTTAGTGGCACTTTCACTAATAATGGTGCACCACTTTAGAACTTTAAAAATGTACAATTAAACCCTCAAACTTGTAATAATGAGAAGGCGACTAGATCTGGTCGCTCCTTCACCGGAGAAGACAACCGCCAGTTGTCTTCTCCGGTTAGGCCACTTATTATTATTTTTAAATTTTTTTTATTGTTGCCGGAATTGTTTATTGCCAGAATTATTTTTGGCAATGTTGCCAGAATCTGGATGACTAGTTATCTCAGATGATTAACATGCTATTGGGTTTAGACGTACCAAAATAACAAGTTCGAGTGTTTAATTGTATCTTTGTAAAGTTTGAGGATTTAATTGCACTTTTGCCTATAATTTAAGGGTGCATTTGACCATTTTTCCTTTATTTTTTCATTTCTGGTCCTTTTGGCAAAGTTATTATTATTATTATTTTTTGTTTGGCAAAAGAGTCAAATATGTCTACTTATTATTTGTAACTGTTCAATTAACTCCTTGGTCTAAAATAAAATTTAATTTGAAACTTTCTAAAATTCATGCATTTATCATTTTTCCCATGTTCTATTAGGTTGCTAGTTAATATTAAGCTAACATGAAAACTTAATTAAAAAAAGGTTGTTGACATGAAATATATTAAGACTATAAATTAAAAGCAAGCAAATCCTATTAACTCCGTCTTCTCAAACCCATCTTCGACTTTTTTTTCCAGCTTCATCTTCTCAAAACTGTATTAGCTTTGCTCATCTTTTTGGTTTGGAATGTCTTCATCTTTTGCAATATTTATAATACAATATAATACAATATTTATAGTATACTGTATCATAAAACTTAACAGAAAAAACAGACATAAATAAAATGTATAACCTTCATCCACACTTATTATGTTTTTATTTTAAATATAAAACTTTAAGAATAAATGTGAACACAATAAATACATTTATATTGCTAATTTGACAAAATTATTTCCCTACTTCATTTTGCTAATCTCATTTGAGCGGGGAAATTTTTTCGCTACTTTATTTTGCTAATCTCATTTGGGCGGGGAAATTTTTTATCTACTTTATTTTGCTAATCTCATAGATAGATAAATAGAAGATAGATTTGTTTAATTCTTTAGACTAGACTAGATTGAGGTCGATTTCTTTGTGGCCGCCCTGCCTAGGTTTTGGAAGAAAGTTCTAAGGTCATCTTCAATGGCTAAAAATGATAGGAGAAAGAAGAGGAGAAGGGTTGGAGGGGAGAATGAGGGGAGGGAGAGACAAAAGCCGCCGAGTGATGACAAGGACGAGGGTGGTCTGAGTGAAATCCCACCGCCATCGCCGTGCTTCATGGAACTCCCGGACGATCTGAAGCTGAAAATTATAGGCAAACTGTCTGTACTAGATATTGTAGGAGTAAGGGGCGTGTGCTCGGAGTTGCGAAGCTTGGTTGCTACAGATTCGTTCTGGGAGCTGCAGTTGTTGGACTATTTCCACGTGGAAGCCGCCGTCGGGAGTGGGAAGTCTAAGTTTGTGGCCCATTGGAAGAAGCGGACAAGGAAATGGAGGGAATTTAGGGATGCGACAGTGATGGCATTTAGATGGGTTAGATTTGTATACAGGATTTAATAGTGTAATTGGAGTTGTTTGAGTCTTTGGTTGCCTACTTTTGTCTGGTTTCAAACTACTCTTGCAGCTCACGCACTTGAATATGGAAAATACTTGGTGTACTCCCATTTTAAACTCCCAACTTGGACTCCCTCTCACATGCTCTTGATGTAGACATTTTTCTGTGGACCCACATGATGAAAATAACCAATCCTGGATTGCCACCTCAGGGAGTATAAATGAGGGAGTAGAATTTTGGGAGTCTATGTAGTAGAACTCAATGATGTTAGCTGGTACTTTAATTTGACCTATTTATTAGATTGTATTTTTGACAAACTGACAATGCTTTGAAACTTTTGTTTTTGGGTGCTTACTTTGAAACATATTATATGTATGTATGTATATGTAATAATCAAATTTAATTTAATTTCACACTACCCACACATTTTGTTTTCTTCCTGAGAATTGAAGCTGCCTCTATTACAGTGACTGGCACTGAAAACACCTTTAAAACCACTTATATGCTTCTCAGTCATGCTTGCACTATAATTTGAGGATTTAATTAAGGAACCTGGTTTAGGTTTTAGTTACACCACCCATTCAATATATATATATCATTATGGATATATATGTTGTTTATATATATTGCTGTTCTGTATTTTGTAACTGGTAGGTCATGTTGGTGTTGTTGATTGGGATGTACCTGAGCAGGCATCTGGCCATCAGGATATGAGAGACGAACCTCAGGTGTTGTTTGGTGTAGGCCAGACTTATTGTGAATTGTTGAGCAATATAATGTTTTTTTTTTCCTATTTTTGACTAAAATCTCTTTGCACTGCAGGTTGAAGGAATATATGTTAGGTTATTCCTAAAGGATCCAAAGAGATATTTGGAAGGACTACTAGATCAATATCTATCATCCATTGCTGCCACACACACTATGATGCCCAATATGTTGACCCGTCAGTAATGCATACCAAATCTGTGTTGTATGCTCAATCAAGTAATCTTATAATCCTTGTGAACAGGATAAAGCCTATTTCTGTATCACCATTATTGTCAATGTCTATAGTAGAGGTTCTTGAGGCAATGATTTGTGAACCACACGGCGAGACAACTCAATATACAGTGTTTGTGGAATTATTACGTCTAGTAGCTGGGTTACGCCGTCGCCTGTTTGCCCTGTTTGGACATCCTGCAGAAAGTGTGCATGAAGCGGTGGCTGTCATTATGCGTACAATTGCTGAAGAAGATGCTGTTGCAGCTGAATCTATGCGTGATGCTGCTTTACGAGATGGTCCATTGCTGAGGCATTTGTTGCATGCATTTTATCTTCCTGCTGGTGAGCGGCGCCAAGTCAGTCGGCAACTTGTGGCTCTTTGGGCTGATTCTTATCAACCTGATCTTGATTTGTTATCTAGCGTTTTACCTCCTGGCCTTGTTGCGTATTTACACACAAGGTCTGCTACAAATTCAATGGAAGATTTATCTAATCAGGATGGCTCATTACTGAGCAGGAGACAGAGACGGCTTCTTCAGCAGAGGAGGATCCATCCTGGAAAGGGAATCACATCTAATGGACATCCTTTGCCTTCTGTTAATAACTATGGAGTTGGTAATCAACCACAGCACTCTAGTGCTGTTCCTTTCAGAAGTTAAGATGGTTATCAAAAGGCTGCTGTAGAACCAACTCCTGGACAGATACCGCCAATGCATTCTTCTGCAGGTAATGTAGGTGAAAGCATCCGAACTGAGGCATCCAATATTGGTCTCCTGCAAAATGAACAGTCTGCAGTTCTTTCTTCTGGTGATGCTCTTTCAACAAGTACATATGAATCAGTAGAACCGTATTCTGCAATTGTGGCTAGTTCTGATGCAAGCATGGTTCTCAGAATGCAGGGCTTCCAGCTCCTGCTCAGGTAGTTGTAGAAGATGCAACGGTGGGATGTGGAAGGTTAGTATTGAATTGGCCTGAGTTTTGGAGAGCCTTTAGCCTTGATCACAACCGTGCAGATTTAATTTGGAATGAGCGCACTCGGCAGGAATTAAGAGAAGCATTGCAGGCATAGTTATCATGGCGTCGCCTAGTCAAATTTCCTGGAATTACACTGAGTTCTCTGTTAGATATCCTAGCTTATGAAAAGAAGTTTGTGTCGGTCAGTATTATCTTCGCCTGTTGCTTGAGAGTGGTAGTAGTGGAAGAGCAGAAGATTTCCCCCTTCGTGATCCAGTTGCTCTTTTTAGAGCTCTGTATCATCGCTTCCTTTGTGATGCAGGTACAGGCCTTACTGTAGATGGTGCTATTCCAGATGAAATGGGTGCCTCTGATAATTGGTGTGATATGGGAAGGTTGGATGGTTTTGGAGGAGTGGGAGGCTCCTCCTCAGTTAGGGAGCTTTGTGCACGAGCAATGGCAATTGTATATGAGCAGCACTACAGCACTGTAGGTCCATTTGAAGGTGCTGCACACATTACAGTGCTCTTGGACAGGACTGATGATAGAGCTCTGCGACACCGTCTTCTTCTTCTCCTCAAGGTTTATACGAATTACTTTATTCTCCCTCTTGATTTTTTGCTTCAAATACTACTGTGCTTGCTAATGTGAATATGCAAAGGGAATGCGTGATCATTTTTCCTGCTAAATGTGTCAGTTTTGGAATTTTTAAGGATGCATCTATAGCATGGTGGTTTTAATTAAGTATAGCATCTGAAATATGGAATCTTATTCTAAATCTTGAAAGGCAGTTGTGAGTTGCCTCCATTAAAAAGTTATAGAACATAGAAGCTGTGGTAAAAATCTGCTCTATCCTTCTCTTTGTTAAAGTTGAAAATTAAAAATGAAAAAGTTCTAAACAATCTGCCTTCCCATCCTTGCTTGCATTGTTCTGCTATTCTGGTTGGTAGTGGTAATTGTTGTCCCTACTACTACCAGAGGCAAAGCCAAATAATTTGAGTGTTCATTATTAAGTGTTTGTGGTGAAACAATGAACTTACTGCAGACTATGCTCTTCTGTTTAAAATAGAAAAAATAAGGAAAGTTAAAAAACAATGTGCTACTCTCTTGTCTCCATGGGTTCTTTTGTATGCTGGATGATAGTTGTTTTTGTGTCTACTCATGGTAAAAATGAGCTCCAAGAGTTATGAAACCTTTCTCTTAATTTTGTCAAGTGAGATTTGAGAGTTTGAAATTATATTTGGGACCTTTCTTTTTCCTTCAATTTTTGATATATTGCATTGCTTTTATTTGCTCTATGCTGAAATGACTTAGGTAACTTTAATTTGACCTGGGGCTGGTTCTTTTTCTGAATGAAATACTTTTCCTTTTTGCAGGTATTGATGAACGTTTTGTCCAATATAGAGGCATGTGTATTGGTTGGTGGTTGTGTACTAGCTGTTGATCTGCTAACTGTAGTTCATGAAGCTTCAGAGAGAACTGCTATACCTTTGCAGTCTAACTTAATAGCTGCTACTGCTTTTATGGAGCCATTGAAGGAATGGATGTATGTTAACAAGGATGGTGCACAAGTTGGACCAGTGGAGAAGGATGCTATTAGAAGATTCTGGTCAAAGAAGGAAATAGATTGGACCACAAAGTGTTGGGCTTCTGGGATGACTGATTGGAAGCGACTGCGAGATATTCGAGAACTTAGATGGGCTCTTGCTGTCCGAGTACCTGTTCTCACTCCAACCCAGGTAACCTATGATTGATATAATATTGCTCTTGTTCATTGTAGGGAGCTGTATGTTATAGATTTTTTCTTCTGGATATGTGTGGGTGTGATTTATGTACATACATGCTTGCATATAGACATACTTACATCTGTACACACACATTATATTTATCTAGTACAAGTAATTTAATCTGAAATTTTTGACATTCCAGGTTGGAGATGCAGCATTATCCATATTGCATAGCATGGTGGCCTCACACTCAGACATAGATGATGCTGGGGAGATAGTCACACCAACACCCAGGGTCAAGCGGATCTTATCAAGCCCAAGGTGTCTTCCCCATATTGCACAGGTTTTATTAATTTTCTCATCAATCATTTTCTTATCGAAGTTGTTTCTGATGCCGATTTACATTTTGAGCTCTATTTTTGACAAGTGTGTTTGTGTTTGCTTCCTCATGTTTTGAGGCCATTGCTGTCTTGAATGGTAAAAACTGATATAGGAATGTTGATTTTATTTTATTTCCAAAATGTGATTTGTTGGCCATGCTTTCTGGTGAGCCAAGTGTTGTAGAGAGTGCTGCTGCTTTGTTGAAGGCTGTTGTTACTAGGAATCCAAAAGCAATGATAAAACTGTACAGTACTGGGGCTTTCTATTTTGCACTAGCATATCCTGGATCGAATCTCCTTTCAATTGCTCATCTATTCTCAGTGACTCATGTTAACCAAGCTTTTCATGGTGGGGAAGAAGCAGCACTGTCCTCTTCTTTGCCTTTTGCAAAATGCAGTGTTTTGGGTGGACTTTTACCTGAATCCTTGCTTTATGTATTGGAATGTAGTGGTCCAGCTGCATTTGCTGCAGCAATGGTTTCTGATTCTGATACTCCTGAGACCATCTGGACACACAAAATGCGAGCTGAAAATCTTATCCGTCAGGTAGGTTCAAATACTTAATTGGAGAAGATGCGAAAATGCTTGCTTTTGTGACAAACACTCATTTTACTTTATGATGGTTCCCCAGTTTGCCACTGCTAAGCTAAGTTTGCGGTCACTCTGTGCAGGTTCTGCAGCACCTTGGTGATTATCCCCAGAAACTATCCCAACATTGTCATTCTCTATATGAATATGCTCCAATGCCACCAGTGACGTACCCAGAACTGAAAGATGAAATGTGGTGCCACCGCTATTATCTTCGGAATTTATGTGATGAAGTTCGATTTCCTAATTGGCCTATTGTTGAGCATGTTGAATTTCTGCAGTCGTTGCTGGTCATGTGGCGTGAAGAGTTAACGCGTAGGCCATGAATCTTTCTGAAGAAGAGGCTTGTAAAATATTGGAGATTTACTTAGATGAGGTATCACGAGATGCTGCTGCTAAGAAACAATCACACGAGATTCCTAATATCTCAAAACAGATTGAGAACATTGATGAAGAGAAGCTCAAGCGCCAATACAGAAAACTTGCAATGAAATATCATCCAGAAAAAAATCCTGAAGGGAGGGAAAAGTTTCTGGATGTGCAGAAAGCCTATGAGCGATTGCAGGTTGGCACTTTCTCATGGTTTACACTAACCAATAGTTATTTTTGCCAACTTTAAAAACCTGAACTTTAAATCTGGAGGGAAGTTGAATACTGGGATCTGGTGAATGATGAAACTATCAATTTGACCCAAGTATGCCTATAAAAAATCTCTTTTTACTAGAAATTCACAGAAAACTTCATATCTTGAGAAGTCATTGGTATTCAAACATTTCAAATTTGATGATGGCCTAGTTCCTATTTATGAAATAGAAGTTCTATGAGGAATATCAAAATACTAAGAAAACACCTAAAATTTGAGGAAACTATAGAAAGCTATTATGAGACAATCATAATAGTTCATAGGCCATAGAGTATTATGACAGACCAAATTACTTAGCAAATATATATAGACTAATAAATTTCTTCTACCTCACGTTTTTCTTTTCTTTTTTTTTTTTGGGGGAAATTGCATTTTTGGTCCTTGAGTTATGCAAAACTAGTTGTTTAAGTTTTTGGATGTCCACTTTTGTAAATATAGTCCCCCTACAATGTTGGTTTATTTTGTTCTTCACACTAATGTCTCCGCATTTTTTGTTTGCCTTTGGGCTTAACTTCTCCAAAATTGTACTCAACCTTGACCAGTTTAGGGATTGTTTGGTGGAGGCAAATGGAAGACAAAGGCAAAGGACAAAAAAAGCAATATTGAGGGCTAAAAACAAAATATTGTGACATAACTAAGGACTATAATTAAAAAAGTAGACCAATAGGGACTGAAATGACTAATTGTTTTTTCCCTTCTCCTAACCAGTAGTTTCTGTGGTCAAGTTGTATAGTGTTTTTGTTTGAATTGTAACTTCTCTTGCAGCTCACGCACTTCAATGCTGGTGCTTTTGACCTATTTATAGATTATATGTTTTTGAAAAACTTACAAAATGCTTTGAAACATATTGTATATAATAATCAAATTTAAAATTCATATATTTCCTTTAGTTAAGCTAAAGCTTCCAGCACTGCCTCTGGTTATATTGAAAACATATTTGGCTCATCAAGTTTATTTGGCATTCTAGAATATGTATTCTAAAGATGTGTGGCTTAGGTTTTCACTGTTAGCTCCTGAGTTCAAGCCTTGGAAACAACTCTTTGAATACAAAGTTTGTGTATATCCCTTGCATAATTCAGGCCTTTTTATTCACTGGGTCAGACCTTTTATGTTGCTATTTGCATGTTATGGATGGCTAATTTATACCTTCTGTCTCCGCTCTCCAACTTATGAGTAGATCATCTTTTGCTAGGCTACAATGCAAGGGCTGCAAGGCCTGCAACCTTGGAGGTTATTGCTTTTACTGAAGGGACAGTGCATTTTATATAGACGCTATGGGAATGTATTGGAGCCATTTAAATATGCTGGCTACCCTATGCTATTAAATGCAATCACAGTAGATAATGATGAAGCAATTTTCTTTCATCTGATCGAACACCGCTTCTTGTTGCGGCCTCAGAACTGATATGGCTGACGTAAGTACCATGCTAGCTAATTGACTCTGTGTCATCTCTGCTTTTCTTCAAGTTTCACAAATAAGTATTTTGAACTTTGATTTAGGTGTGCATCTTCTTCACTGAATGGTGGAATAAAACTACTTGCGAATCTTCTTTCCTGTTGCATGTGTGTAGTTCAACCATCTACCCCTGCAAGTGAACCATCAACTGTCATCGTTACAAATGTGATGCAAACGTTTTCAGTTTTAAGTCGTTTCGAGAGTGCCAGAGCTGAAATTCTTGAACATTCTGGACTAGTTGATGACATTGTACATTGCACTGAACTTGAGCTCGTTCCAGCTGCTGTTGATGCTGCTCTTCAGACCATTGCTCATGTCTTGGTGGACTGTCTTTCAAGATGCCTTACTTGAAGCTGGGGTCTTGTGGTAAGATAAATTTTCAGATCTTCAAGCCTATGTGGCCCGTGTTAAGATAATATGTAGAATGTTTCCGTCTTTTTCTTTTCATTCAAGACTCTTGAGAGGCTCTATGTGGATAGTATTCTGTAATCTTTTACGTCTTTCTAAACTTCTGATTTGAGTTCTATACAGCAAAACTAAAATAGTTGCTTATATCACCATTTCTTTCTTTATATTTATGGAATAGAAGTTCTATGAGGAATAAAATAGAGGAATATCAAAATACTAAGAGAACACCTAAATTTTGAGGAAAATATAGAAAGCTATTATGAGACAATCATAATACTTCATAGGCCATAGAGTATTATGACAGACCAAATTATTTAGCAAAGAAATATAGGCTATAATAAAAATTTCTTCTATCTCATGATTTTTTTATTTTATTTTATTTATTTTGTTGTTGTGGAAATTGCATTTTTGGTCCTTGAGTGCACAACTAGTTGTTTAAGTTTTTGGATGTCCACTTTTGTAAATAAAGTCCCCCTACAATGTTGGTTTTTTTTTTTTGTTCTTTACACTAATGTCTCTGCATTTTTGTTTGCCTTTGGGCTTAACTTCTCCAAAATTGTACTCAACCTTAGGGATTGTTTGGTGGAGGCAAATGGAAGACAAAGGCAAAGGACACAAAAAGCAATATTGAGGGCTAAAAACAAAATATATGAGTCAAACGGGGATTGAAGCACGACGTGCGACAGCAGTTACTTCATCATATAATGAGTCATCAACGAACACTCACTCAATTGCTTGCTCGAAATTTAAACGTACGACTACTTGGTTTTGATTTGATCGATTGACTAAATCTCCACCCACAAAAACAACACTACACTGAAAAGGTTTTAGTTTCTCCTACCTGTTGCAGCATCCTCTTCATAAATGAACACAGTTTGTATAGAAGAATTTTGTACAGTCTAGTCAGTCTCTCAATGTGTCTCTTTCGTGTTCCAGAAGTAGACCAAATTGAAGGGTTGTTTGGGTGCAACCTTTTCCTGCTGTTTTTTTTTGATGTAAAGAGAAATTGTGATCTGTAAATCACATGCCTATGCTAGTAAGAAATATGTGCAGTGATGGGTGGATGGATGGATGTTATTGTTTTCTGCTGAGTTGCAAATTTTCTACTAATAGTGGAGCCTTTTTTTGGGGTGAGATATGGCTGTTCTAGTATTCTTGCTTCCTGTTATCTAATTTCTTTCTTCAATTCTTCATAAATCATAAGAACCGCTTGAGATGCTAATTTCACTTTTGTACCACGTTTTAGTGCCACTTTCACTAATAATGGTGCACGACTTTAGCAATTGTTATTATTGATGCATGATTTTTTTTTTTTTTTTTTTTTTTTCATTTCTGGTCCTTTTGGCAAATACATTTACAATAATCCACTTGAATTTATCATGCATTGCAACTGGCTAAATAACACGGACAAAAAAGTTCGACTACACTCTACAGCTAATCACATACTTTTTATAAGGGCATCTCCAATCAAAGAGAAGAGAGAAAGGGGCCGTGAAAAATTTGTTGGAGGTGTCAAATATGTCTATTTACTATTTGCAATTGTTCAATTAACTCCTTGGTCAAAAATAAAAGTTAATTTGAAACTTTCTAAATTTTTTGCATTTATCATTTTTCCCATGTTCTATTAGGTTGCTAGTCAATATATTAAGCTAACATGAAAACTTAAGTAAAAAAAGGTTTTTTACTTGAAATATATTAAGGCTATAATTTAAAAAAAAAAAAAAAAATACTCGTTGGACTTCTATTTTATACTCCCAACTTGTACTTTCTTTCACATGTTTTTGATGTAGACACTTTTTTGTGGATCCACATGATGAAAATAACCCATCCTTGTTTGTCACCTCAGGGAGTAGAAGTAAGGCAGTAGAAGTTAGAAGTCCATGTAGTATAACTCAAATTAAAAGCAAGCAAATCCTATCAACTTCGTCTTCTTAAATCCATCTTCGACTTCTTTTTTCAGCTTCGTCATTTCAAAATTGTATTAGCTTCGCTCGTCTTCTTGGTTTGGAATGTCTTCATCTTTTGCATCATCAAGTGTGCAAAACAACTTCGAGTATGAGTGTCATGTATTGTCGTTGTGGGTTGAAAGTTTCAATTAGTCAATTTGCACAACTCGCGATTTTGGAAGAAAATTTTTTGGATGTCAAAGATAGAAGGCGTGAATATGTATATTATTTTTATATTGGTGTAATTTTTGAAATGAACTGTTTAATAACTGTGTTTGAAATTTTTTCAGAAGGGGTACAAGTGTGATTTTTAGTTTGGAAAGATCAAATTTCATCTACTATAGAACAAAATGAGAATGATGCATTTCTAATGAAAGTTTTTGTTTTAGGGTGTGTTTGGAAATCCGGAAAATGACATTAGTATTTGATTGCATTATGAAAACCGTCTTGGTGGGCAAATTATTGTGTGGACCATGGTCCACACAACGGTCCACACAGTGTTGTGTGGACCATAACAAAAAATATATTTTTAATATACTAAATGTATATTATACAAAATAATGTATTTTCAGTACTCAAATAGTGTACATTCTCTAAATACAATGTACATTTTTAATATATTGAATGTACATGATTTTTGTACTGAATGTACATTATTTTACAATATACAAAATATGATCGGTCCACACAGATCATATTTAGTCTTGATGTGTTTGGTTCATTTTCTGGAAAATGAGTAAATTGTATAATTAAACATTTTAATTGTTTTATTTAGAATATAAAAATATTTATAATATTATTAAAAATAATATTATTTATTAAATTGAAAATTTAAAACAAAAAACCTCTGATTTTCGGCGGAAACCAGTAAATAGAACTGCTATGATTTCCATTGCGAAATTGCTTTGGTTTTTGGCGAAAACTAAGGTTGTGATTGTTGTCAGAAACGATTATGGTTGGAAATAATTTTTTGGTTTGGAAAATGACTTTCGCCAAATTTGGCCGGAAGTCATTCTTCCTCCAAAACAACCATATTTTCCGAAGTTAACGGAAAATATTTTCCCGATATAAATGGGTCTTTAAATTCAATCATTATCATTAATTACAATTAAATGGATGATTGAGATGGGATCTCATGATCTCATCTATCTATAAGGGTGATCTCACAGAAAAATCTGGTGCGAAAAATCTCCTAGGTACGAACATGTGTCGTTGAGATTTGTCGTTGATCAAATATAGATTAACGGTTCAACCAATGAAAATTAAAAAAAAAAATGCGCTTCTAGAAGGAAGAAACAAAGTCTAAAAATGGCACACCTTAAGTGTTACAAAGACGCACCTTAAGTGTTAAAATCGTGCACCTTAAGTCTAAACATCGCGCACCTTTAGTTTTTAAAATGACGCACCTTAAGTGTTACAAAGACGCACCTGAAGTAGTAAAATCATGCACCTTAAGTGTTACAAAGACGCACCTTAAGTAGTAAAATCATGCACCTTAAGTGTTAAAATAACGCATTTTAAGTGTAGATCTTATGCACCTTAAGTTTATAACTGACGTATGTTAATAAATATTAAAATGACGCATCTTAAGTGTTAAAAGGGGCTCGTTATATCATAGACTATGGTCTTTCTTGCATTGTGGACCTTAGTTCAAAAATTGTGCGTTTGCTATTGACATATATTGTACCTATAGTTAACAGTTTATGTGCTTGTAAATAAATTGAAGACATATAACATGTTAACTATAAGCCAACTGTTTATCTTTTTCCGATTTCATGATCTCCCATATAGAAGAGGTCACTACATGCCATCTGAGCACAATGTGCTTGTCATCTTTTTCTTATCTAAGTATTCTTCAACGACATATGTTTTTTTTATATCATTAAACATTCATTTTGTAAGGTAAAAATTTATCTACTATATTTTGAATTGTTACTTTTTTCATACAAATAAATGTAACATTCAATTTTTTTATTCTTAATTAGAATTTTTTAATCCTAAACTTTTTTAATCGATCAAATCATATTGAAAATATCGTATGCTCTTACATGAACTCATCTCCGCGGTTAAATTAATAGTTTGCACTTTCTAATGATATTTTTTATTTCAATAACACTAATATAATATTTGACAAAACAAGAAAAAATTATTAAAGCGAGTTTTGAAAATTCTGTCAAATCGTGCAATTATTCATTATGAAGAACATCAATTTTAACAACTTACTCCGTATTTATTAACCGGAGAAGAGAAAGCGGTACAAGGGAAAGCAAATATATTATGCCTAGTATCTATTATAAGCACATCACAACTGCTTCTGGGAAGAATTCTTATTTTTCTTCTCACAATCCAATAGGTTCAATTCGGCAAATTATTCTATGGACCATGGTCCACTGAATGTTACTTGCACCATAACAAAAGGTACATTTTTAATATATTAAATGTACATTATTTTTGTACTGAATGTACATTATAGAATATAATGTACACTCAGTACAAAAATAATGTACATCCCCTGACGAACAGACAAACAGACGGCCAAAACGTTATAGCGAACTTGTGCTTTCTATTGTTTACTTTTTCAGGTTAAACGGCTCAACTAAAATCTAAAAAAGTGAGGGACTGGTGATAGATACCCCAAATTAGCCGCCTGGACGGGAGGCCATAGGAGGAAGCCAGACCAGTAGCTGATCAAGTGAGAAAGAAGAAATTGCTAGGGGCTTCCTAGTCACGATACAAGATGCCCACTGTGTCCATGATGCATTTACTAGCAGCCAGCCTGCCAGCCGGTGCCTCCCCTAGCGGGCCCTCGAAGAGGATGCTTCCGGGCGACCAGCCACGATGATCGGTGTGTCCCTGATCCTACATCTCATCGGGTTAGGACGGGCGACCAGGTCACGCGGGCGGCGTGTCCTCGACCGCACGACTCCCCAGGACCGGGCGGCCGACCAGGCTTGTCAGAAGAGAGATCCCTACTCAGGGGTAAGAGACCAGGAAGGCATCCCCTCACAGCCAGTACAATGCCCGGCTGGGTACACTCCCCAAAACGCGTGCCAGCGGATCTTCTAGACTCAATCTTTACTTCGTTTGGTAGTTTCCATAGTTCATTCAGACAGGAAAGGAAGGGAATCAGCGGTCGCATCAGCCCTACTTATCCCTGATCTTGGCTAAGCGCCACCTAACTTACCATGCATAGACTCTACATTTGTGTATAAATATTCCCTTGAGATCTCCTTGTAGAAAATAAAGATAATATAACTAATGAAATTATATTTCTTTTAAATTTTTATGTAATGAATATTTTTGTTTAAATAAAGTATTATAGATATCTAATTCTAAATTAATTAAATGCATATGTATTATTTTTTGTTGTAGCTACTAATTTATTTAATTTAATAAGAGTAATAAAGTGTCGTACATACTTTTGTCAATGACAATTGCTACAATTATTGTCAATAGATGATGATAATAAATAATTCAAAATATATGGTTACAATAGATATTGTTATAATGATATAGTAAAAATTAACTTACAAATTTCTTTAGAAGTTTTCATGCATTGATAAAATTCTGATGTGTAAACTTGTTCAATTGGAGCTAGTAGGATGTTTACATTGTCAATTATTTAGAAAATGGTCTTACCGTTTTAGAGTTTGTATTTATGATCCTCAACTTTGTAGTTAGGCCGCACATGTCTAACAATGATGTAAGAACAATTTTGTCCGATAAAAAAATAATAGTATAATATTTATAAAGTAATATATAATTATACACCCCAACCTTCCGCTTTGGGTTGCGATGAAAAGACCTTCATGGTTTTGAACCACTGCGCCAAAACCCGCGCTGTCTCCAAAGAGGGCAGCATCCACATTACACTTCACCCAAGCTTGTGGCGAAGGAGACCAAAGTGTGGTGGATGACGTTGTTGACGACGTATTCCCATGTGGCTTACGTACATATTTCCAGAGATTCTGTAGCGCTTGAACCTGGTTGATCAAGGACTCTGATGACTTCACCTCTTCTCTCCACACTTTATCATTTCGAGCATTCCATAATACCCAGAAAATAGCTGCTAGACGTACCGCCTGATCCATATTGGCAGTTCCCAGCGTCGCATCCATGAATCCCTGTAAACTCCTCCCGCTTAGAACATCATCATCCTCCCAAACCTGATTCGTGGCAGCACATCCGCATAGTAGATGCTCCATCATTTCCGTCGGAAAGTCTCATAATGGACATCCTCCTCCAACTCACACTCGTAATAGCTTTAGGGTTTCCTTAACAGGTAGAATACCCCAGGGACATCTCCATAGTAGATTTTTCACCTTGGGTGGCACTGGAAGACCCCATAATCTTCTCCACGCAGTGAACCCACCAACAGAGCCATCAGTTGCGACGGGATCAGTAAGCAGTTGATATCCATGTCGAACCGTGTACACACCACCAGTATCGCCCAGCCACCTCCAGGAGTCAGGAAGAAGTGTTAACAGAGGTGTGGCCATGATTCTGGGCACATCACTGGTAGGGAATACCCCGACCGACATGCCTTTCGTTTTCTTTCTTATCTGTTTTGCAGGTTGCAGGGCGGTATTTCTTTAGAAGACACCGGTCGGTCCCCGACCGAGAATTGCCCGACCGGCAGTATCAACCACCGAGCGATAGCCCTTATGTGAGAGTGCTAGTGGAAAACACGTGGCCACGCTAGATGTTGACAGATAGGGCACTTGAGGGCTTGACAAGTGGATGATACGTGGGAAGCATGCCGACCGGCCGGACTCGTGTCTCCGGCTCCGCGGCTATAAATACCCACCAGCATAACTCTGTAGGGGACTTTTGGACGATCGATAGGTTGTACCCAGAGACTCCCGACCGCATCCAGTCGGTACTCGGTGCAACCAAGTAGATTGTACTTAGGGCCCTAGCGTGATTAATAAAGTTCTTTAACTTGCTTTAATTGATCTCGCACTCATCGTTAATTACCGCCCACGTGGAATTAACACTATCATTTGGCGCCGTCTGTGGGGACCAGTGCACAAAAGCTACGTCGACCGAGCACAGGTACCTTCTTCATCAGCACGATGTTTCCATTCATGAATAACCTCAACGACTACGACCAGGCGGACGCAGTTAGCGACAACCAAGGTCAAAATGTTGATCTCAACTTAAACCTCTCTCCACCGCATCCACCGGCTCATCAGCCCGCTCAGCACCAAGTGCATTATGTTCAACCTGCGTACCCAATGGCAGGTCAATCGGGATTTCCACCACCCGGCCACCAAATACCATATCCCGGTCAGTATCCGTATCCGGCACCTCCACAGCCTTATGGATATTGGCCCGGTCAGCCGATGTTTTATCCGTCTCCAGCCAGTTATCCACCATACACGCCTGCGTACACGGTTCCAGCCGCCGCCCCTCCAGTACACCCGACTGCTCATACAGAGCCGGAGCCTCAGCCCACATCCCGGGCTAGACGCTCGGCTCGTTCGCGGTTGGGGTCGGGGGGTGCTGATGCGATGGAGGCACCACGGCAGGATCCGCAAGTAGCAGCGGAGTTTTCCGGCCGAGCTGAAGATCCCGAGCAGGTCGAACGGGAACGGGAAGTAGCTTTTGACCGTTTGCGACCAGCAATGCGTCAACGCTTGAGACCGGGTTCGAGCCGGCCAGCAAAAGACGTGTCAATGCAAGATGTTAGTCAGGAGGCATCATCTGGGCATAGCGGGTCGAGATCTCATCGACGGCGACGTGCTCGGGAAGCAAGTCAGGCACAGACGGCTCGGGAAGTAAACCAAGCCCAGATGGCTGAGCTCAACGAGACCCGAGGATTGCTCCATAACCTCCAGGCAGAGTTCGCTCAATTTAGGAACTTGCATCCCGTTAGGTCCCCGGTTGATCAATTGACTTTGTTGAGAACACCTTTCACGGCGAAAATAATGGCTCAGCCTTACCCGCTCGACTTGAAGGTTCCCGGGGAGAAAACTTATGATGGCCGCACGGACCCTGATGTCCATGTTAATGATTTCTATGGCAACATGATTTTCAAGGGAGTATCGGACGCTGTGATGTGCCGAGCTTTTTACTCCACACTCACCGGTCGGGCAGCGGAATGGTTCCGAACCTTGTAGCCGGGGTCGATTGCTGACTTCAGAACCTTGTTAATTCAGTTCGTGAGGAAGTTTGTTACCTCCAGGGTGGTCAAGAAATCTTATATGTACCTGGAGAAGGCCAAGCAGAAGGAAGGCGAGAGCTTGACTGATTTTCTGGTCAAATGGAAGGCCGCAGTGCTGGAGGTAGAGCCTATGGACGATCCCACGGCCGTTCATATGCTCCACATAGCCCTTCGCGCCGGTTATCTTTATCAAGATTTCATCTTACATCCCTCGACCACATATGAAGAGGCCCTCCGAAGGGTCACAGATTATGCTAATGCCGGGGAGGCCAATGCTGTAAAGCGCTCGCAAGAGATCGGGACGTCGTCTCGTAAACCGGCCGGCCGGGCGGATCACCGATCGGGAGATGATCATCCCCGATCCCGTACCAGGCCTGGTGAGTTTACAGCGCTCAACCGATCTGCAGCGGAAGCAATGCAATATGCTCAGTCCTGTAGCTTGATTAAACTCCCACCTCCCGGGCAAGATGGACCCGACAGGACCAAACACTGTGCATATCATCGTTGTGCTGGTCATGATACCGAGGAGTGTACCCACCTACGTCAATTGTTGGAAGACTTGCTCAATCATGGCAAGTTGGATAAGTGCGTGGGCAAAAGAGAAGAACCGAAGAAGACCACCGATCGGAGGGACTACCGACGTTCTCATCACCGGTCCGATCGTTCCGACCGCGACGAACGTTCCGATCGGTCAGGATCCCAAAGAAGAGATGATCGAAGGGATCCCGATCCCCCAACGAGCAGCAGACCCACGGGCAAGCTAACCATCCACGTTATTTTTGGTGGTTTGGAGGACGCTTCCCGACCAAGGGAAAATTGTTCGATTGTAGTGGTAGATTCCCGAGACACCGGGAAAAGACAAAAGATGGAGCCTATAACCTTTACCCTGGAGGATCAACCGAGCAGTGGAGATCACGGCATGGAGGCGCTCGTGATCACCATCGACGTCAATGGCACGGACGTCCAGAGGGTAATGGTAGATACTGGGAGTAGTGTGAACGTCCTTTATTTGGACGTGTTCGAGAAGTTGAAGCTAGACAAGCGTGAACTGACTCCGGTCGGTGTCCCCTTGTCAGGATTTACCGGGGCCCTCATTTACCCCGAAGGAAAAATTACCCTCCCAGTGGAGATCGGTGCACCCCCGAAGTCAATCAAAACGGAGTTGGAATTTGTTGTGGTCAACCTTCATTGTGTCCACAATATCATTCTTGGCCGCCCTGCCATCATGAAGATTGGTGGGATAATCTCAATGCCGCGCATCTTTGCATGAAGTTTCCCACCCCGAATGGAGTCGGCGTGGTCCGAGGCGACATCCAATCCTCCCGGAAATGCTATACCCGAGCGGTCAACAGACGTGACTCTGGTACATCTTCTCGGGTAAACACGATCGTGAAAGAGGTTAGTTCTGATCGGAAGGAGCAGCCCGAGCCTTCCAAGGAGATTGAAGAGGTTCCCTTGTCCGAGGATCAGCCGGACAAGAAGATAAAAATTGGTCGGGCACTTACCCCCGAGCTCAGAGCAGGAGTTTTGGCGGTCCTTCGGGAATACGCTGACATATTCGCTTGGGGGCCCGAAGATATGCCGGGGATCGACCGGACGGTCATCTCTCACAAGTTAGCTGTGGATCCGGCAGCAAAGCCGGTCGTGCAGAAGACCAGGCACCTTTCTTCCGATCGCCGCGAGTTTGTTCGCGAAGAAGTCAAGAAGATGGCGGCGATTGAGCATATCCGACCAGTTGTTTATCCTGAATGGGTAGCTAACATTGTCCTAGTTCCCAAGCCACCAGCATGGAGGATGTGCATCGATTTCACGGACCTGAATAAGGCTTGTCCTCTCGACCCGTATCCATTACCGAGCATTCACCAGATGGTCGATGAGACGGCTGGAGCAGAGTTGATGAGTTTCATGGATGCATTTAAAGGATATCACCAGATAATGATGCACCATGAAGATGAAAGTAAGACGGCCTTCGTTACCCCGGACGGGTTGTACTGTTACCGAGTGATGCCGTTCGGCCTCCGCAACGCGGGAGCGACTTACCAAAGAATGGTCAATATGCTTTTTGCCGATCTCCTGGGCCGAACGATGGAGGCTTACATCGATGATATGCTGGTCAAAAGTCAGGACCGGTCAGATCACACTCGGGACCTCCGGGACTGTTTTCAGATCATGAGGAAGTACCAATTGCAGCTGAATCCAACAAAATGCACATTTGCGGTTCAGACGGGAAAATTCATTGGTTATATGATGACCAAGAGAGGAATTGAGCCTAACCCGGCCAAGGTCAAAGCGATACTGGATATGCAACCACCGTCTACCGTTCGAGAGGTCCAGCAGTTGACCAGTCGGCTGGCAGCGCTTAGCCGTTTTCTCTCCAAGTTAGCCGAGCGTGCTTTACCTTTCTTTAAGGTACTGAGCAAAGTGAACGGTTTCGTCTGGGACGAAGAGTGCCGAGCGGCCTTTAATGAGTTGAAGGAGTACTTAATGTCACCAATTGTGCTCTCGAAGCCCGAGCTCGGAGAAGATCTAGACGTATACCTCGCCGTGTCCGATCGTGCAGTAAGCGCAGTTTTGTGCCGAACCGATCCGGAAGGGATTCAGCGACCGGTGTACTATGTAAGCCACGCGCTACATGGTCCCGAGCTCCGATATTCCCGGCTTGAGAAGGTCGTCTATGCCTTTTATATAGCTGCGAAGAAATTAGCTCCTTATTTCCAAGGCCGAGTAGTTCGCGTGTTGACTGACCAGCCGATCGGTCCCGTCCTTCGCACCGGTTCGTCATCCGGCCGCCTAGTCAAGTGGGCGTTGATGCTGACCCAGTATGCCATCGAATACCGACCAAGACCAGCGATCAAAGGCCAAACACTGGCAGATTTTTTGGTTGAATGCACCGCTCGGGATACCCGACCCCCGGAGGTCGCTGATCCTGAAGCCGAGTGGTGGACGTTGGCTACTGATGGGTCGAGCAGCAAAAAGGGTGCAGGAGGAGGCGTAGTCGTCACGAGTCTGGAAAGATTCAAGGTTTACTTTGCCCTGGTGTATCAGTTCCATCCAACCAATAATGAGGCCGAGTATGAAGCCTTTGTTAACGGCTTGCAATGTGCTCGGGACCTGGGGGCTGGATATCTAAGGGCTCAGACAGACTCCGCGCTCGTGGTCGGGCAAGTCCTTGGTGATTACGAAGTCAATGGCGAGCGTCTACAACAATACCGGGACTTAGCCATGGAGAAGCTTGCTCTGTTTCGCGGGTATACCATTCATCATATTCCCCGACTGGACAACGCAGATGCTGATATCTTGTCTAAGTTGGCTCAGGATGCCCCGGAGCATATGTCAAGGATAGCACGGATATTGGTGATCCCAAGACATAGCATACACCGGTTACCGGTTAACCCCATTCAACCGGGAGAGGACGATTGGATCACTGATCTGAAGGAATTTCTTGAGCACGGTCGGCTCCCAGACGACCCCCAGCGTGCTCGAAAGGCTAAACTTAGAGCCCCGAGGTTCCAAGTTTTGGAAGGACGTCTCTACAGACGATCGTACGGAGGCCCTCTCATGCGTTGCTTAACTGCATTTGAGGCCGGTCTTGTCATGAAGGAGTTGCACTCCGGCATCTGTTCGTCACACCAAGGAGGCCGGTCATTAGCTCGTCGGATTATGGTGATCGGGTATTACTTGCCCTCCATCCAGCTTGATTGCGAAAAGCTTGCTCGGGATTGCGAGACGTGCCAATTATTTGCCCGAATGCCCGGACGACCGGCCACTTTCTACCAGCCAGTCACGACCGCGATTCCCTTCGCTAGGTGGAGGGTAGATATATTGGGGCCCTGTCCTCAATTGGCCGGGCGAAGAAAGTTTGTCATTGTTGCTATCGATTATTTTTCAAAATGGATCGAGGCCGAGCCATTAGCAACGATCACATCACAACAATGTGCTCGATCGTAGGTGGCTTACCCGCAGGGAAACGGACAAGTGGAAAATGCTAACCGGACTATTTTGGAAGGGTTGAAAAAGAAGCTACACTCGGCAGGTCGTAGTTGGGCCGATGAGTTTCCTTACGTTCTATGGACTTATCGAACGACCCCGAGGGAAGCTACTCACGAAACACCGTTCGCTCTTGTCTATGGAGCAGAAGCTCGGCTCCCGATCGAGGCTTGGATCCCGACTGCTCGAGAGCGTACATTTAATGCTGAGGAAAATGAACACTCGATGGTCGTGGATCTCGATGGAGTTGAGGAAAAGAGAGAGTTAGCCGCTTGGCGTATGGCCGAGTATCAGAAGCGGGTGAAGAGTTCTAAAGATGTTCGGGTCAATCCTCGCTACTTCTAGGTTGGTGACTATGTTCTTCGACGACGAGAGGCCAGTCAACCGCTTGAGGGAGGCAAGCTCGCACAAAATTGGGAAGGGCCGTACATCATCAGTGCGGTAATACGGCCGGGAACATACCGATTGGAGACGACAACCGGTTGGGAAATCGAGGGGACTTGGAATTCCGAGCACCTCGTTATGTTTAGGCATTAGCTTATTTTTTGTATTTTTAGATGAAATGGGGGCTCGATCTGCGTATCGATCTCGTTCGTCATGCGTACGGGAAGAGTTTAATGTATATACGATCGGTGATTGCTCAACCGTATGCGTACGGTGGCCCAATCGTTTTTTCTTACTCTTCTAAGTCTTAGTCTGTCGGTCCCGTTCGAGCATCACCCGATCGAGACTACACACCAACGACTTGGGGGCTCTACGCTCCATAAATGCCTCTCTCTCAGTCTTGCTGATAGGGGTATACAACCAGGTTTTAATAACCTTCTGACTTGTGGCTCTAATAGCCATTAATAACTCAACCGGGCTACCACGTCGACCGGTTATTCGCGCTCCTCTTCGGCGGACATCAGGGTCACGCCACCGATCGGGAAAGCCAGAGCTCACAGCATAATTTCCCGATCCGTCCAACTTTTATCCACTTTCGCACCCACTCGTACCTCGAGCGTACAAAAGTGTGGGGGCTGGGACTAAGGAAATGTTGAAGGCCTAAAGGCCTAACGGTTGGAAATACCCCGAGCAAAAGGGGATATATTTTCGAAATCTTGACAAGGCCAAGCCGTCGGGTAATCCCAAACCAACAGGTCGGTCGGTCAAAATATACGACTGGGCCGTTAGGCCATACAGTCGTGTTTATGGTTAGCATACACACAAAGCGTTAAAAGTCACAAAGTGTAAAAGGAAGACGAGTGGCAAAGCAGAAATTGTCATTCAAACAGTTAAAAAAGTGCCCGGTACAACACGGGACCGGGCTCCCGATTACAGTCACTTGGACAAAAAAGGGCAAAAGAGAGAGAAAGCGGCTACAGGCTTCATTTCTTCGGAGTTTCAGCATCAGTCGGAGCAGCGACCTCTTGTCCGGTCATCTTCTCAGCAGCAACTCCACTCGGACCCACCATTTCGATCTCGGGATCATAAGGGTCGAGTCCGGGGTCGGGGACTTCAGTCGGGAGAGTGGTCAGGACCAGCTCGAGATCCTCGCCCTCGAGCGCTTCCCTCATATTGGACTCGGTCCTCTCCCTCATGTCCCGTTGGCCGCTGTTGTAGGCCCAGTGACCGAACGACCAGAAGAGTTCATCCGCAACCAAGTTTTTCCGCATTTGCCGAATGAAGGCCATACCAGGCTCGACCTCACGGAAAAAGTAGTTGATGGCAGCAGTCGGATCAGTGCACCGCTTGACCGCTTTTTCCCGAGCTTCCTTTTCCTTCTGTAGCGCCTTCGACAAGGCACTCCGGTCGGATCGTGCCTTCTTCAGCGCATCCTCCGTCTTTTTGAGCTCGGCGGACATCTCCTCCAGCTCCTTGAATCGCCGGTCGGCGACCTTCTTAAGTCTCACGGCCTCAGTGGCCAACATCGCTTGGCCATGAAGGGCCGCCTTGACCCGGGATGCCTGCAAAGTAAGCGGGTTAGCCCGAATGAGAGTGCTTCGCAAAAGTAGGGAAACGAGAAAATTTTTACCTCGGACAATTCGCGACCAAGCCGCTCAGCCAGCTGGGTAGCGCTCAGTTTGGTCAGCTCTATCTCGATCGGCGTCAGATTCCCGATTCGAGATAGAACGGAAGCATCGGCCATGGTCGACCCGATTGTTGGGGTCGGGTTCTCCTCGGTTCTTGGCCTCTTGCTCCCGGACGCCTCTTCGGCAGGCTTCTCCATTGCCTGCCTCTTTGCTTTGCTGGTCACTCGGGTGACCAGGGTGTCCGACTCCTCCAAAACACCTCCCTCGTCGGTAATGATTGTAGCCGAGCTTAGAGGACGGGCGACCGGGATGACATCTCCACCAGACGACCCAGCAGCCACCTTCTTTTTCCCCAAGGTAATCTTTGTCCGGGGAGGAGATTTGGGAGCTGCGCTGGTGAAACGTTTGGGCGCCATATCTGCAAAATAAACAAGTCCATTAGTACGGGAAGGAGATCTTCGCTCGGGGAGTTAGAGTCGGGAAAGTTAGTGATTAAGAGTTAGACCTTTCTTTTTCTGCCTACCCCGAGCAGGAGCATCGGCCACCACCACGCCCATCGGGACGGGCTTATACTTCTCTGTCAAGTTATACACCGGGTCCGGCAATTGGGCTGCTTCGAGGCTCTCCGCCGACCGGAAGATCTTGTAGTTGTAGATTTCGCTCGAAATCTTGATCACCGCTTCCCGAAGAGTAGGAGTCTCGACCGGAATGACTTGTTTCCGGAAACGTGTACTCCAGACTCGCTCGACCGGGAGAATCCAAGGGTCATATTTGACCGAGAAGATTCTCTTCTTCCATCCTTTGTTGTTCCCGGGCAGGCCTTCGATCGAGCACCTTCCTTCTCGAGATTGGGCCATTAAGAATCCACCCCCATAATTTCCCGAGAGCACTTTCACTTGGTAGATGAAATTAAAAAGCTCCATAGAGCAAGTCACTTGATGCCGAGCGCAGATTTGGGTAAAGCATGCGAGGATCCAGTGCGAGTTCGGGCATATCTGGGTCGGCACAACTTGGTAGTAACCAAGGAAGGCGGTTAAGATGGCTGGGAATGGGAATACGATCGGAGCCATCAGCGAGTCGTAGTGCATCCCGATCCATTTTCCTTGGTGGCGGTCGATAATATTCCCGAGCCGCCGACTGGTGTCAAACTCTACTCGACCGCTCAGCCTCTCGGCGATCCGTTCAGCTTCTCCTTTAGTTAGTTCGCTCATCTGCTGAGCGACACTCTCGCTGTTGAGGAACTCGAACCCGTCGTCTGTTCGGGCCGACGGCTCGGCCAGTTCCTCCTCTATCAGCTCGGCTATGTTATCCTGGTCGCGTCTTCGAGGGGTAATCTCCGGATAATCCCCTATCACTCGAGTTGGCGTTTCCCTAACACCCTCAGCTGGAAGACCTCTTTCGCTCGTGGAGGTCTCTTCGCTACCCGAGCGGCTAGAACTAGAGCCGTCAAAACGGTCTCGCGGGGCGGGACGGGCCAAAACCCACCAAAGCCCGTGCTCGTAGCGGGACGGGCTAAAAAGCCCGCCTCTTAGCGGACTTGGAAAGTGGCTGGCCCACCCCGCCATGCCAAAGCCCGCTGGCGGGACGGGCTAGCCCGCCAATCAAAATTTTTCACTGTTAATTAAAATAAATCATTATACAATACCTACTACTCACTGCCTCACTGCCCCAATGTCCCACTACCCAGTAACACAGTGCAAAATAACATAATTACACAAACTAAAATAGCACAAAAAATAACATGTATTAAATACTAAATATTAATACAAACTAACTAACTAAAAGAAATTATTCAAAATTTCAAACTATCAAGTTTCTATTCAACATTAGAAATTTAAATATAACACTTTTGTAAATACAAAATGTCTAAAATTCATCATTCATCAACCATTATATCATTCATTTCATAGTCTTCTTCTTCTTCATCTCTATTAGAATCTTCTTGAGATAACAATCCTCCACTCTCATTAGAGCCTTCTAACCCTTCTTCATCTTCTACATAAAAAATACAAAAATGATTTTTAAAATTAAATTTACAATAAACAAAAATAATAATAATAATAACTAAGTAAGAAAATGTAAAGAAAAAAAATTTGTTTATTAGCTTACCAACACTAAAGCCATGCAACCAATTACGAGTGCAAATAAGTGATTGTACATTCTCAGGTAACATACTACTTCTGTATTTTGTGAGCACACGAGCACCAATAGAAAATGCAGATTCTGATGCAACAGTAGTGATAGGAATAGCCAATACATCACGTGCCATCAACGAAAGGTTTGGATATACATGCGCAAGACCCTTCCAATAATCCAAGATATTCATATCTTCATGATATGCTAATTCATATAATCCTTCATCCAAATAGCGGTCTAATTCAGATTTTTCAACAGTTCTAACAGGTTCGCTACTAAGTTCTTTAATATCCTGCATTATATAAAGTATATTATCACAATATAAGCAAATTACAAAGATTAAATAATATTATATAAGCAAATTATATAGATTAAATAGCAGGATTAATATATAAAGAGTTTGAACACTCACATCAAAAAGTCCTTTCCCTTTATTTTTGATCCCTGCTTGACTTTGCATATTTGAATGCATGACATGAGAAGAATTTGGGAGTGAAGTACCCGACTTGCTAGCAATAACATATTGATCAAAAAGCTTGTACAATTTTCTTTTCAAAAGTGATATTTTTTCTTGACATTTAATTGGATCTTCCTCAACCTTATCATATAAACGCCCCAACATAGTAAGCTTTAACCGCGGGTCAAGGATAGCCCCAAAAGCAAGCACTACACTGTATTCACTCCAATACTTTTCAAATTTGCCTAACATTCTTCTATACATGTCACTTATCAATAATTCTTCATCATGCAAACCATTTTTCAACATTCTCTCAATCTTCCAAACTTGCATAAAGTACAAGTTTGATGTAGGATAAGATGAGCCAGAAATTAAGTTGGTAATTTCATAAAATGGCTTGAGGAACTCACATAGTCTCTCAGCTCTTTTCCAATCTTCACTTGAAGGACAATGTTTATAATTCCTATCATTCAATTGGAGAGTACTAAAAGCCCTTTTGTATTTAATTGCACTATCCAACATTAAATATGTAGAGTTCCAACGAGTTGACACATCCATTCTCAAGCCAATACTAGTATCAATATTACCAACTTCATTTATACATTCCACAAATGCTTTCTTCTTACTCTCAGTCATTTTGACATATTTCACAGATTCTCTAATTCTATCCAATGACCCCCCACCACCACTAACAACTTTCAAACCTTCTTTGACAATTAGATTTAAAATATGAGCACAACAACGAATATGAAAAAACTCCCCACAACACAATAAGCTATCATGCAAAGATAATTTATCTTTCAATATATCTTGCATGCAATCATTATTAGAAGCATTGTCCAATGTCAAACTAAAAATCTTTTTTTCAATCCCCCATTCTTTCAACAACCCATATATTTTTGATGCCAATTCAACACCTGTATGGGGGGGAGGCATCTTATCAAAAGAGAGTATTTTACTAGTCAGTTTCCACCTTTCATCAACAAAATGGGCAGTCAAAGAGATATATGCCTCAGTAGTACATGCAGTCCATAAATCAGAAGTCAAGCAAATTATGTTTGGAATATTCTTCAAAACTTGTTTCAAGTTATCTTTCTCCTTTATGTAAACTTTGTTAACATCAGACACAAGTGTATTTCTAGAGATAACAGGAATTTCAGGATTCGAATACAAAGCAAGCTTCCTAAAACCAGCATACTCAACATATGAAAATGGCATATCATGTTCAATAATTGCTTCAGCTAACATCTCACGATATACTTTTTGATTAAACTTGGACCTCATTTTTCCTTGAAGATCAAAATGCATTTGTTCAAAATGTTTGAAACTCAATTTCAACAATTTGCATCTATCTTTATGTCGCCTTAATGACGAAGTTCCATATTGTTTGCCCCCAGATTTTAATACTTTTTTACAACCTTTACATTCAGATCTTTGTATCCCATCTTCACCGACTCCTTTATTTATAAAAAATTCCCAAACATCTGAGGTACGTTCTCTCGACTTACCTTTTTGTTTATTAGTCTCTCCTTCAACACCAGTTGTTTGGTTAATCATTTCCGTTTGGCTCAATAAAGATGAGTCCATCACTGCTTATTTCTATAATTCTACTAATCTACAAAAAAAGTATTTAAAAATTAGAACTATTAGACTAACTAAAACATTCCCTTTCTTCAAAAAAATGAGTATTGAAATTTAAAACATTCTAACTTAAATAGCATAAAACTCCCCAAATTAGCACACTTAGATACATTAAAAAGTGCACCCAAAATTAATTCACAATGGCAAACACCTCCAAGTTCAGGAAGGAAATAATGAACAGAAAGAACAAAAGAACCAATATAATAGCATAACATCTAAACAACATAGTATTGATTGACTATTGAAATATTCTTATCATTTTCACAAATTCAAGTCTCCATTATCCAACCACAATCAGACAAAATAGGGAAAGGAAAAGAACAGTACTGTAGCATGTAATTCGAATAAACAAATCTATCAAAGCAAAGTTTAATTCAGTAGAACAAAAACAGTAGGCAAAATCTTTGTTATCGAAAAAATGGAACATATAATAGGAACATACCTGTGACTCTGTGACGCAAATGGGCTCCGACTAGGAATTGCCGACGGGGAGTGTGCGATTGCGAGAGCAGCAGGACTACCGCCGGTCAGCCGACTTGGACTGTGGGACTGTGTTCGCGGAGTTCGAACTTCGAAGTTTGGCGGTGTAAAGGTGTCTCTGACTCTCTGGTCGGCAGGTGTGATATCTTCAGATAAGTTTAGGACTTTAGGATTTGCCGATTTGGGATTTGAGATTTTGGAATGGTGAATTAGACAATGGCGATTTATATATTGGCTTGCAGCTTGCTAATTTGCCAGGGTTGAGGATTCCCACAATCCCACGGAATTGACGCCTTCAAGGATTAGGATTTAGGAATTGAGGAAAGGTCGAAAGGAATCAAAGGATGCGACAGCCGACATGCGAGAAGCCGAGAAGGGAATTAGGCGAAGAAGCTGAAGCCTTGAAGGAATAGAAAATATAATTTTTTTTTTTAACGCTTGGGCCGCCCCGCCTGGGCCCGTGACCCAGGCGGGACGGGCTAAAAAGCCCGCCTCATAGCGGGTCAAAAAATGAAGAACCCGTCCCCTACCTACAACAGGATGGGACGTGCCGACCCGACGGGTAAAACCCATTTTTGACGGCTCTAGCTAGAACCGCTCGATCCTGATGTAGAAGACCTGCTTGAGCTGGATAATTCTTGTTGAGTGGGGGCTCGTTCGGGAGCTTTTCCAGGTCGTTGCACGACCTCTGGAGAGTAGGTCGCAGCGTCTATCTCTTCGCTGCTGATTTCCTCGACCTCTTGGTCGTAATCCGCGATCGACACATTCTGGCTATCTGAATCCGGCATTTTGACTAACCTAAAGGTCGGTCGGAGTTAGTGAGGGGTTCGGGAAGTTAGGTGGAGGTTGTCTGAGCCCTATATTATCACAGGTTAAGCGCAGAGTATTAAATAAAGGGTAAGAGTTACAAAACTTACCGATCGAAGGCACTTGAATGAAGAAAGCTCAAAGTTTGCTTGCTCGACTGGTTCGCTGAATCACTGCTCGGGACTCTCTGAGTATGCCGATTGCTTCAGTAGGTTGGGAAAAGTTCAAATGAAACCCTCAGAGGCCTATTTATAGGAGAGCATTTAGGCGGGAAACCAATCAGCGCATGTGACGCGACCGTTCCTGATTCCGAGGAAAGGCAGTCGCCGACACGTGGCGAGAGGGAATGACAGCTGTCCGACCGGTGTGGCGACGGGCGTTTGGGCTTCTCCACCCCGCCCCATTTTTCCCGGACGGTCAAAAAGGCACGGGCTGGGGGGCTCTTGGTAGGGAATACCCTGACTGACATGCCTTTCGTTCTCTTTCTTATCTGTTTTGCAGGTTGCAGGGCGGTATTTCTTTAGAAGACACCGGTTGGTCCCCGATCTAGAATTGCCCGACCGGCAGTATCAACCACCGAGGGATAGCCCTTATGCGAGAGTGCTGGTGGAAAACACGTGGCAACGCTAGATGTTGACAGATAGGGCACTTGGGGGCTTGACAGGTGGATGATACGTGGGAAGCATGCCGACCGGCCGGACTCGTGTCTCCGGCTCCGCGGCTATAAATACCCACCAGCATAACTCTGTAGGGGACTTTTGGACGATCGATAGGTTGTACCCAGAGACTCCCGACCGCATCCAGTCGGTACTCGGTGCAACCAAGTAGATTGTACTTAGGGCCCTAGCGTGATTAATAAAGTTCTTTTACTTGCTTTAATTGATCTCGCACTCATCGTTAATTACCGCCCACGTGGAATTAACACTATCAATCACTATCCAGGAACAAGTCTCACAAAATACCTTCATTCCAACAACCTTGCGTTGTTAACAGTCCGGCCATCGTTGCTTCCTTCAGCTGCTCAATGCATGGAGTGTTAAGAGACGGGGAGACCGGATTAGCTAGCCACGACCAACCCCAGATCTTGGACTCCATACTATTTCCAATCTGGCGGGCAGCGCCCTGCTTTAGGAGAGATTGCCCCGCCAATATGCTCCGCCAAAGGTAGCTCTGATTGCCTCTAGTTGTGTTTATTATGCAATGCATTGCCAGTCGTAGGCTCCCGCAGTGTGACAATTCAAAATATTTTTCCAAAATTCCTATTTCATAAAGTTTCAAAATGTAATTATTTTGTTCCTACGACGGTTTATTCTAAGCTTTTGACCCAAAAGTCTATTTGAGACTAACCCATATCTATTCATATCAGTTTTCCTAGCCTAAATAATTTTGTTTGATCCCACGAATATTCTTAACTCAAATTCTTACCCCAAAAATTCCAGCCCAACTGATTTTATTATCTAAGCTTATCAAGTATCAATCATTATTGTGTGGACCATGGTCCACACAAGTTGTATGGACCATATTTTTATAGTGTAAAATAATGTACATCAATGTACATTGTACTCAGGGGATGTACATTATTTTTGTACTGAGTGTACATTATATTGTATAATGTACATACAGTACAAAAATAATGTACATTTAGTATTGATGGGGTACGGACCCATTGGGCTTGAGGCCCGAAAAAGGAGAAAGGAAGAAGCTTGGCCCAAAGACCGGAAGGCCCAAAGAAAGAGCAGATGAGAAGACCAAGATACGAGCCCTAGGTCGGCTCGAGCGAAGGGTCGGTGCGAGCTTGGGGTCGGCACCTCAAAAAGAGCCGTTGGCATTTAAGAGGCCCCTTTAAAGCCAAGTTTGAGAGAGTCGTTGGGGCAGTCCAGTAACGGCGGCCCAACAGCTCGAAGAGGTTAATGAGCCTGTTTAATAGCCTTTCAATGTAAAATCTTAAAGAAGGCACTATAAAAGGGACCCCATAGTATGTAAGAGGGGGAAGTGCCCAAATATGCCGAGAGAGGCTAAAAAAGCAACTTCCACAAAATTATTTCATCTTTTTCTGTGAGTTCATTCAGCAGCTTATGGTGAAAGGTGAATCCACCAACTAAGGTTGTGTTGGACCTCCCTGGGCTCAAAAACCCTAAAACCAACACTGGCGCCGTATGTGGGGACGTGAGAAAAGGTCGCGTTTACCTCTTTGTCTGAGTGACTTCGAAGAGCGTCCGTGAATAAAGTGGGATCGGACGGAAGAAATCATGGGTGAAAACCAAAGCCACATCGGTGAGAATTCACGAGATCCACAAAATCGACATGGCCAGAGGACCAACTCGGCACCCTATGACCCACCGCCGCCTTTAATGCCGCTCACTCCTGCCCAGATCGAGGCCGTAGCGCGGGCAGTCGCGGCACAGGCCCGGGGGCCCACGACAGCGACACAAACGCACGAGCTCAGAGATCCTCAGGTTTCGAGGTCGCCACAACCTCGATCGCGGAATCAGAATCCACCTCGTGAACAAGATGAGGGATGGAGAGACCAGAGGCAGGTAGCCAACCGATAGGTCGATACACTCACGACTAGGGCCGAACATCGCTCGACGCTCCATACACGAACGACTAGGCGGACAAACATCTCGCCGTGTCCGACATGAGCAACGAGGCCGAGCGAACACCCAGGAGAGAACCGCTCGCAGGCAAAGAACCAAGGTCCGGAGTCACCGACTTACGGGACGAACCGTGGAAGGAAGTCAATTGGTTGACTCACAGGACGATGAAAGTACTGAATCTACGGGCCACCGAACGGAACGCTCGGACGAAGTGGCATATTTAGCACAAGAGATCCGCAACTTAAAGGATCAGATGGAGGGTAGAACCAAAACACCAGGGCATACTCTACTCACCTCCTTCATTGGCTCCTTTGATATGAAATTCTATGCTTGTGTCTTGATGAGGCTTGTATGATGATTATGATATAACCTTGATATTTATGAGAGATCTTATGTGTTGATCTTGATAATCTTGATGATTATGAGAGGATCTTGATAATTGTGTGTTGATCTTGATAATCTTGATGTTCTTGATTTTAAAGATAAATTTATGATCTTATGCTTTAAATATGATTAGAGCCCTAGGTTAAATCGTGGATTTCGTATTGTGATATTCTTGGTATATTTGGGTGGGATTTTGCATGTTTGGGTATTGAGTCTTGTTTATGTTTAGAAGTCATGTTAGGATGTATTTAACGTGATTCTTGGTTTTAACCCAATACTTGATTACGTGGTGTTGTCGTTTGTGTTTAAATGTGTCTGGACATGGTTTCGGGTTCCACGAAAGATTCCGGGACCAAATTATTACGAAAGAGTCAGTGGGGGGTAGGGGAACCCGCCACTTACCCGCTGCCCCAAAAAGGGCCGCCGGCCACCATTGGTTTTCCCAGTGTGGACTTGGTGGTTTTCTCCTTTTGATGTTTCCCCGTGTCCCGTGGTGTCCCATCGGACTGTCACAACCCTGAATATTTGAACAAAGAAAACAGAAGCAGAGATAGAGAAAAAGAAGAAGAAACAGATAGAGATAGAGAAGAGAAGAAGAAAGAGGTCTAGAGGAAAGGAAAGGAAATTAGATTTCCTGATTTCAATTCAACAAAAGCATAAAATTTCTGAAAGTAAAAACAACCAAATAAATAGACTAAGTCTTGCTAATACATCCAAAATCCATTCTAACAAACTCCGGATCTCAAGCTCAGCATCCCTCAACCGTTGGATCCTTTGAGGTTAAAACGACGTCGCTTCCTTTAATTTAAACGACCTCTAACGGCTTCGGCTTCCAACGACGACGTTTGAATAAGTGACAAATTTTATTCGAGCCCTAATTGTAAAACGACACCGTTAAGTTTGACTCTTGCCCTAACTTCCGGGTCGTAACATTACCTTCCCCTTTAACCGATCCTTGTCCCCAAGGATCAAGCAAGGAGAATTGAGTTTAATGAGGTTCTTGTGGAGTTCAATGAGGTTCTTGTTCTCCTCTTGTCGCTTCATTACTTCATCACGTGCCATTTCAGATAGGACATGAAACCTTGACTGGTTATCCTTCCATCAATGGGGAATGTCAAATTTGTCATCTGCATGATACCTTCAGCTAAATACTTGTCTAGCTCAATCTTTAGAGCAGCATTTCCATGCTCATTTGCAAAACTTACTGAATTTCCAATCTTTTTTTTAGAGGCTTGAAGGGAATTCAATCTCTTATACTCATTGAAGAGTTCATATGTAGCTTCCTTAATCATTTCTGCTAACTCTCTTCCACGGGTTTCACCATAAAATCGTATAAACACAAACTCCACAAATGTCAACTTCTGTGTTGGATCTAAGACAGCTGAAATGAAGATGGTCTTGTTAATCTGTTTTGAATCTCCCCAATACTTGTCCCACTTTGATTTCATCCTTAATGCCAGTGAACTCAACTGAATATCTTCAGAATTTTTGCAACTCTTGAAAGACAGAGTCAACAGTACTGATTTGAAGGAAGAACTTGTTAGAGTGACATGTGAATTCCCATAGGTTTCAAAAACCATATCATAAAAGGGCTTTAGAATTTCCAATATTTTCCTAACAGTCTCCCAATCACTAGCATTTGGAACCCTGTCTTCGTCATACAACAAGCCTCCTGTAAAATTTGAATCTTGCCTCTCATAGCTAATATAAGCCCTCTCATATTTCTCAGCGGCATCCAGCATCATGAATGTAGTATCCCATCTATCTGGAAAATCCAAACGTAGTTCCTTCTTTGACTCAACATTATCAATCTCGGCACACTGTTTAATTTTTCTCCCTCATACCAATCCTGCTTCTGCAAATCAGAGACATTCAAGCCCAACTTCTACAGAACAACAAACACCATCTGCAACTCAGTCTGCATTCAGCTGTGGATCTCAGCTCATCAACACTTCCAGAATTGCAGATCTGCAGCTCTGAGAGTGTTGCTGCATCTACCAAGATCTCTGGTCGGTCGAGCCTGCTCAGGATCTGCAATCCTTCTCTCTTATTACAAACTACATAGAGTGTCATCTCCCATGGAAGGATCCACTTTATGGAAACATCAAAACTCCACTTTAAAAGTTCCATTTTGTTGCTGCACTCAAGTCTTCATTCACAGGCATTCCCATTCCGTAGCTCTGCAGATCGGACTCCCCAGATGTAGATCACATTCCATTCAACTTTCTTTTCCATTCACTTCTGCTCAGATTTCAATAGATCAGCGGTCCACCAAGTTAGGTGAACCCTCCTTATGCCTCTAAGGACAAATCAACTCAGATCAGCCTGCAAATTAAAGGTCCTTATTTCTTGCAGGATTAGGCTTGAGGACATTCATATACTGTAGAAGTCCATAATGTGCAAGAAGAGCATGTGTCATCCGAATTCTGTGTGGCTTCATTGGGGGCCTTTTCATCTCGATCATACCAAGCCAAACAATTACATCACAACAACACAAGCAATAATAGTTAAACTTGTCGCAACAAGAAACTTATAATTTTAGCATTCCTCCCGGATCAAAAGGAAATTTACTCCACCATGGTATTTTAGGATTGACATTGAAGTAATACGGTTCCATTGCAACTCTCACCACTCCTCTCAAAGTAGTTAAAACTATTCCAACAGTAGATGCATATTCAATATTCAGTCCTGAAAATTTCCCACCTAAAATCACATATTCCACCCCAACACTTTCATCATAGTTCATCACCACATGCATACCCACATTTTTAGCAGTAATTCTAACATTAATGCCTCCGAGAGAGGGTAGATTACTCTTATGTGTGCCATCAGGAACTAAATAAGAATCAACATAATCAATTACCTCAATCATAACAATGGAAATCAGATGGTCACTGTGAGCACTGCACTCAAACTCTAAGCTACTGAGGTGTTGAGAAGGATTCCCAATCATTGTAATCAATGTAAGCCATTCTTTTCGTTTCAAAATCCGTTCATCAGGAACCACTACTGCCTTCTCCATTTGTACATCACTTGCATTACTGATTAGCTCCCTAAGAAACACTTCTTTATTGCTGTACAAGCTGTTAACCATTAGATCCATCAGACGACTAACCTTTGCCTGATATTCATACTTCAATCCAGCATAAAGCTCCTTTACTTGCATCTAATTGGGAGATAAAACTCCTATTTCATCAACAGTATAATCCTTCCCGCTGGCCATGAAGAGTATTATGTGTTCTTCTGATAGCCTCTCCGCAATTACACGCCAAGCCATCTTCTTAAGTTTATTCATTGCAGAGAATTGTTTCAGACGTGAAAGAACCGCAGAATCAAGAGGTCTATCCGGCTATTTTATCATCCACAATCCATGGAAGGCACAATACTTCCTGGGCTGTAAATCTCATCTTTGGATTCCTATCAAGCATTTTGATAACAAATCCTTGGCACTATCTGAAATCCCCGGCCATGGCTCGGATTCACAATCCAATTTCCCTTGCAATATCTGGCGGAATATCCCCCTCTCAGTCTCTGCCCAAAAGGGTGGCACTCCACTAAGTAGTATGGATGAGATAACTCCAGAACTCCACGCATCTGCTTCGGGTCCATAATGCTTACGGGAATCCTCTGGTGCCACATAGTAAGGACTTCCAACTACGTCTGAGAATGTTTCATCTGAGCTCTGCGGAACACTCTCGTGGTCCCTTGTTTCCATGTGGAGTTGGGACACTAACTCAACAACCCGACCGCCGACCTTGGCTACCTTCATCCAATCGGGCCTCATCTCAGCCTCAGGGTTCATCATTCCCCTTTCCGAATCTCCGGCGGAAGCCCCAATTTCCTCTGCCGGGAGAGACGGAGCCAATCTGTTGCTTCTGCCGGCTTCCAGTTGATCCGATGGCGGGGAGAACTGAATATGCTGGGAAGCCATTGAAGGTTTCTGCACTGTGGAGCTTCTCTTTACTAGATTCATCACTGGAGAAGCAGGTTGGTGATGAACTGAAGAAGGATTCCAGCAGATGAACGTCTCAGCCGCGTCCAGACCGCCGCCCTTGGCTTTCTCCATCAGATCCGGCAACATCTCAGCTTCTGGGTTCAATTTCTCCCCTTCCGATTCACCGGCGAGGTCCCCAATTTCTTCAGCCGCTGGAGTCGACGGAGCTGAACTGACGCCTCTGCCACGAGCTGAAGAATGAACAGAGGCAGGAATGATATACCCCTGGAACCATAACTCCTTGACAATCTCAGCTTTCCATGCCTCCATAAATTCCTTAAAATCCTGAATGAAATCCTTCATTTTTTCTGACTAGTTATCAGGCTATTGTCTTGCTCAAAAACCCTAACCCCAAGTCTGCTCACCCGGTCATCTACAGTAGTTGGAGCTCCCAAGATGGGCTCTGATACCAAATATCACAACCCTGAATATTTGAACAAAGAAAACAGAAGCAGAGATAGAGAAAACGAAGAAGAAACAGATAGAGATAGAGAAGAGAAGAAGAAATATGTCTAGAGGAAAGGAAAGGAAATTAGATTTCTTGATTTCAATTCAACAAAAGCATAAAATTTCTGAAAGTAAAAACAACCAAATAAATAGACTAAGTCTAGCTAATACATCCAAAATCCATTCTAACAAACTCCGGATCTCAAGCTCAACATCCCTCAACCGTTGGATCCTTTGAGGTTAAAACGACTTCGCTTCCTTTAATTTAAACGACCTTTAACGGCTTCGGCTTCCAATGACGACGTTTGAATAAGTGACCAATTTTATTCGAGCCCTAATTGCAAAACGATTTATTTGAGCCCTAATTGTAAAACAACACCGTTTGACTCTTGCCCTAACTTCCGGGTCGTAACACGGACCTCGTTTGTCGTGCCTGAGTCTAGTCTGATGTTTCGGGCACCATTCGTAAGATAAAAGAGTCTTAGGTATTGCATGCTAGTTGAATTGGTATCCCATTGGCCTAGGTGACAGATGTATGAACCCCTTAGGCGTATTCTTAGTAATGTGGTTGACCACGCATAAGTTTTATTTATGTGTTTCCCCCTCCCTATGTGCTAATGTGGGTTGCATGTGCTTGCTACGTGTTGTGTGCATGATACCCCAATTGGTTGCGATCAATTGGCTATACTGGCAGTTGGATGGGTTGAGAACCATCGGCTGTTAACCAGGCCGGTTGCGATCGGTCAGGTATATAAATATATATATATGGCTGCGGTCCACCGTTTGGTTGCGATCAAACGTTATAAATGAGTTGTGGTTCATAATCTGGTTGCGATCAGAAATACACACTATTCGGGCTGCGGTCCACCGTTTGGTTGCGATCAAACGTTATAAATGAGCTGCAGTTCATCGGTTGGTTGCTATTAACCCCTTCGTGCTGCGGTACGAGGCAGGGTGCTTCGGGGCCGTGTTAGCGCTATATGCGCTGACCCTCATGTATGGGCATGCGATTGGTCCTGCGGCACCACCAAAGTATGCTTATGTGTTGAGATAATGATTGAATACTGATATGTTTGATGTGGAATAATCTTGTGACCTTAGGGTGTATGCCAGTATCTTATATGCGTGATTATAACTGATGGATGTGCCTACCCTTACTTGTTGAGTCTATTCTCGGTTTTAAATTAGAGTCTCCTAAGTATATATATCTTCCGGCTTCAAAATGGTTTTCCATATATATATATATATATATATATATATATATATATATATATATATATATATATATATATATATATATACCTATATTGTATTTTAACGCGTTGGAGTGGGTTACCAGCATTATTCGCTGAACAGATATATTTGGCTTTCAGGCACATATGAGTAGCTCCAGAGCGCGCTAGAAGACCTGAGGCTTAGTTAGTTAGTTTCTTTTTCGGCTTGCGTGCCATGATGATGTATTGACATTGCTTTGAGGATATTTAAACAGTATATCTTGTGCATCTGAGTTCTCTGGCTCAGATGTGGCATAGCACCCCAAACACTTATGTTTAGTTACGCTCTGTTTCAAGTTTAATGATAGTATTGTCTTTATTTCATAAGCATTTAAAGTTTTAAATTTTAGGGGTGTTACATTGGTGATATCCACCAAGATGAGGGTGAGTCACTCAAGACGTACCTGGCTCGCTGGAAAAAGGAAATCCAAGCTATAGAGGGGGTCGAAGACCAAACTGCGCTCACATTCTTCATCAAATCCCTATGGTCCGGACAATTGTACCACGACTTGCTGGACAATCGGCCAGCCATGTACGATGAGGCCATCCACATGGCCAACAAGCGGGCCAACACAGAGCAAGCGGTCAAATATAAGCGACAGAGAGAAACTGGCGGGGCTTCTAAGGGAAAGAGGTCGAGAGGAGAAGCTAGAGAGAGGCACCCGGGCAATCGGTCGAGTCGCCAAGAGGGGAGACGTTCTTACGACCGAGTCGCTGCACCTTCTTATCGATCTCCACCTCCGCGTCCGGTGCATGAAATCAAGGTGGACGCGCCATCACCACCGCCTTCATCGAGCGATCACCCAGAGGGAGTAGATCCTGCAAAACCAAGTAAGTACTGTCGATACCACAAATCATACACGCACAGTACTGAAGAGTGCTACTACTTAAAGAAAATTATGGAAGGGATCATCCAACAAGGGACCCCGCCTCCCAACCAGTGGCGGAGGAAATCATCGTCTCAAAGCCAGGTAAATGACGACCCCTCCGGGTCGGCCGAGCCAGATCGCGGCAAGAGATCTGCCTCCGCAGAGGAAGAGGCGCAGTGGAGACAAAAATCGGTCATTAACATGATAGTCGGCGGCCCAGAAGGAGGCGATTCGGCCAACACACGAAAGACATGGGCTCGACAGCTGTACGTCGGCACAGTATACGGTCGAGAAAACAGCACAAAGAAAGCATGCCGGGAGCCCATCACTTTCACAGATCAAGACCTACCCTCTGAACAAAGGCCCCACCGTGACGCACTGGTCGTAGCCATGGACATAAATGGGATAGTCGTCCGGGTATCTTGGTGGATACAGGGAGTAGTGTGAACATCCTGTATTTGGAAACCTTTACCAAGTTGGGCCTGACTAGTGAGCAATTGGCCTCGGTAAGGACACCATTAGCAAGCTTCACTAGGGATTCCATTGAGGCAGAAGGCTCTGTTACCTTACTTGTCGAGATTGGCAGTTACCCGGACGTGGAAAAGATTGACATGAAGTTCATAGTAGTGGATTTGGCCTGCTCGCATAACGCAATTTTAGGGCGACTTGGGTTAGAAGACCTCGGGCCTTAATATTAGTCGAGCACCTGTGCTTAAAATTCCGAACGCTGACTGGGGTTGGCATAGCGCGTTGCGACTAGAGGGCCGGCCGTGAGTGTTACCTACAAGCCTGTCGGGGGATGGGGAAGTGAGAAATGCAGATACATGAGATCACAGAGCGAGTCATGAAGAGGGTAGCGCCTCCTCGGCTGGAGTTTGTAGTGGAACTGGAAGAGGTCGAGATCGACCCAGAATGACCAGAAAGGTGGGTAAGAATTGGGGTTGGCTTCAGAGAAGAGATACGGGTAGCCGTTATGCAAGTACTCCGTGAGAACCGGCTGGTCTTCGCTTGGGGGCCAGAAGATATGCCCAGAGCAGACCGCTCCATTATCTCACACAAACTTGCGGTGGACCTCGGCCACCGACCGGTAGTCTAGAAGAAGAGGTACCTAGCCAACGACAGACGAGAGTTCGTAAAGAAGGAGGTCAATACGCTGCTAGCAGCCGGCCATATCAGAGAAGTAAAATACCCGAATTGGCTGGCCAACGTGGTGCTAGTGCTTAAGTCGCCTGCTTAGAGGATGGGTGTCGATTACACCGACCTCAATAAAGCTTGCCCGAAAGATCCTTTCCCTTTACCACGAATCGATCAGTTGGTCGACGAAACAGCCGGGTCGGCATGACTTAGCTTTATGGATGCCTTCCGGGGATGCCATCAGATTTATATGCATAAAGCAGATGAAGAGAAACCAGCCTTCCTCACACCCGATGGGGTATACTGCTACCAAGTGATGCCCTTCGGACTCAAGAACGCGGGGGCAACATATACCCGAATGGTTGCCCGGCTATTCCAGGATCTGTTGGGGAAGTCTATGGCCGCCTACGTCGACGATATTCTAGTTAAAAGCCGAGAAGAATCTAGCCACGCCCAAGACTTGGCCGAGTGCTTCCGAGTAATGCTGAAATATAATTTACGGCTCAACCCCAAGAAATGTGTTTTCGCCGTCCAATGAGGGAAGTTTTTAGGCTACATGGTGACTAAACGGGGTATCGAGCCGAATCCTGAAAAAGTTCAAGCTATTATGGACATGCGATCCCCGAGTACCATAAAAGACCTACAGAGGCTGACCGGTCGAGTAGCTTCCCTCAGTCGATTCCTCAATAGGTCGGCAGATAAAACCATACCGTTCTTTGAGGCTATGAAGAAGAAGGAAGGCTTCGTATGGACGGGCGAATGCCAAGAATCCTTCGAAGAGCTAAAAAGATACTTATCAACACCTCCTGTGCTCTCCACCCCCTAGGTCGGCGAACCTTTATATCTATATTTGACCGCGTCATCCAAGGCGATTAGCTCAGTGCTTGTCCGAGAAGAAGAACGAGTGCAACATCCTGTCTATTATGTCAATCTGTCTTTGAAGTTCGTGGAGACTCGGTACACCCCCTTAGAGAAAGTAGTGTATGCCTTAATAATCATACAGTTGACATGAGGAGACATGAAAGGACGGGGCATTTAATATGCCTAGAGAACCGGAACGACGGCTGGCCTAAGGTTAGAGTTCAAACGGCGCTTAGGGTCCGCAAAGAGACTGATACGGCATGCCCCGACACCGACACAAGTTCAGGCCTCGGCCGAATCCAAAGAACCGGCCCAGAAGGCCCATGCGCTCGCGATACGAGCTGGTCGCTTTGCCTCAGGTCTCAAGACCATGAAGCCCGTCGACCCTGAGGTCGGATGAAATTTCTCCGACAACCAAAAGGTCAGAATGCGAACTCCTGGACTATTGATTAACGAGTCCGAAGTGTGGCCGATCTTGCCGTCTCCTAAAAGTCAGGAGGTCGCGGGAAAGAGGTGTAAGAAACAAACACTCAGGGGCATTTTTCCGACACAGACACGCATCAACACTGGCATTCATAAAATATCCTTTATTAAATAGAACATACAACGGGAACGGCAACATCAAAAGTTAAAACAACAGGAAATAAAGATCAGACGGATCAAGGGAACACTTGTCTATCTCACTAAGGAAGACTTGAGATACGGAAAACAAACAAAAGCTAAGGATCTGCCTTCCCCTCGATCGGCTTGGGCGAATGCCCGGTTGGAGGTTAAGGAGGACCCTCCAGGAGGAACAACAGCGAAGGTGGAGTCAAAGTCGGTGCCTCGACCGACACATCATCAACGTAGATCGGCGGCTTTCCGTCATACACCATTTGCAGAGGGATTTCCATAGCGCTGGGGGACAGGGCCACGCCGAAAAAAGGAGGACCCTCCCATACCTCCTCCTCGCCCAACGGCGGCTCATTCAGCACGGGTTCCGCCCGGTGATCGGCGGAAAGGACATGCACCACGTCCAAGACATCCGGCGTTATCACGACGGGATCAGAACTGGAATCTCCCGTCAGATGGCTACCATGCGCTAACCTAAGCTGGCTCAGAACTTCCAGCCTAGTCATCTCCTTCAGGCGTTTAGAATAACGCCGGTCTCCGTCCCGGTGACTCATGATGAATAAAGAAAAGCAAAGGAGAGAAGATTGTGAGCAAAGTAAACAAAAGGGAAGAGGCCTATTTATAGCCGGACAAACACGAAATCCCAATGGCAAGATTTATAAGGAAAAGAACAAAAACCGCCACTGATTGGGCAGAAATGATGGGATTGGGCAAAAGAAGGAATCTATGTCAGCGAAAAGCCCCATCAATCTCATTCGAAAAGGAAAGATTCCTACCCAAGTCAGTAAGGACGAATCTTTTCTGAATATGGAAATGATATGTCGCGTAAAAAAAGGCATCATCAGAAAAACCGGCTACGAGGCCGCTACACATCGCAGTAAGCGCGCTCGGATATGAAGGAAAGTGCGAGGAATAAGAAGAATAAAAACCATCTTTATTATATCATGAATTGAGGAATGACATGTAGTTCGACGAGCTAGATCCTCCAGGGGATGGACAGACTGTATCCCAGAAGGCCGGCATGAGAGGAAGAGCCGCCGGCGCGTCATCTTCTGCAAAAGATTCCAGGAATCTAGTGTAATCCGCGTCCGACAGGGGCTCCGAGGTCAACCCGACAGAATCGTGTTGAGGGATTGTGAAGGTCATCTCAAAGGATAACCGCTTTGGTACAGCCACCTCTACAAAGGTCCCGTCCTCCGCTGTCACTTGGGTGGTGGTCGGACGGGACGGGTCGGACGGACGGGGAGAATCCACGAGTGGGGGCGTGGTCGGCGCCACGCGAGACTCTGAAGAAGACGAACCCGACAACTGTTCATGAAGAACGGCCTTACGGGCCGCCTTTTTCTCCTCTCTAGTGGGTCTCGACCGATTGGCCGGTGGCGAACGTGCCGGAGAACCAAAGTCAATCTTCTTTCCGTGAATGGGTGGGAGAGCCATGGCTCAGAGATGGGAAAAAAGATATGAGATAGACACGGCATTTATAGGCCCGCGAATGGAATCATCAATTAAAAAATAGAAATCAGAGGTAATCTCCGGCGATCCGATCACAATCTAAGCGTTATGAGGCAAGAATCAAGGAATGATAAGGGTCGTTACAGCTTAAAAAGGGTAAGCATGTACTTTTCGGCATTTTAACAAGGATAGCTCAATTCCGGAAAGGAAGAAGCTAGGCCCAAAGACCGAAAGGCCTAAAGAAAGAGCAGATGAGAAGACCAGGATCCATACGAGCCCTAGGTCGGCTCGAGCGAAGGGTCGGCGCGAGCTTGGGGTCGGCACCTCGAAAAGAGCTGTTGGCATTTAAGAGGCCCCTTTAAAGCCTAGTTTGAGAGAGCCGTTGGGGCAGTCCAGTAACGGCGGCCCAACGGCTCGAAGAGGTTAATGAGCCTGTTTAATAGCCTTTCAATGTAAAATCTTAAAGAAGGCCCTATAAAAGGGACCTCATAGTATGTAAGAGGGGGACGTGCCCAAATACGCCAAGAGAGGCTAAGAAAAACAACTTTCACACAATTATTTCATCTTTTTCTGTGAGTTCATTCAGCAGCTTATTGTGAAAGGTGAATCCACCAACTAAGGTTGTGTTGGACCTCCCTGGGCCCAAAAACCCTAAAACCAACAAGTATATTAAAAATATATTTTTTGTTATGGTCCACATAACATTGTGTGGACCATGATCCACACAATAATTTACTTATCAAGTATCCTAAACCCAAATATCTATATTTTATAAACTAGTCTTGATCCAATTTAACCAAAACCCAAAATACTTGGCCCAACCTTCTATTTTGACGCAACCCACCGTTATATCCTACACCACGGCGCACATAGCACTGTGCGCCGCGCGCCTCCCAAAACGACGTCGTTTTGGGGTCGTGTTGGGAGGCGCGGTAGGAAGTTGCTGAGATTATGTGTATTCGTTCACAACGTTATGTGTATTGGTTCATACAGTTATGTGTATTTTTTATACAATTATGTACATTGTTTTTATACAATTATGTATATCCGAATCAGAAAATTTGTGTGTATTATGTTAAGAGTTGATGTGTATTATGTTAAAAGTTTATGTTTATTATGTATTATGTTAGATTATGTGTATTATCTTTTAAAAAGAGTATGTATATTTTGTTATAACATTATGTGTATTCATGTATAACATTATGTGTATTCAAGTATAACATTATGTACATTCTTGAACAGCGGGTTTTTTTTTTAAAGAAAAGCCTACTGCCATTCACTGGGGCGGGAAATTTCAAAAAAAAAAATAATTAAAACGACGTCGTTTTGCATCTGGGCGCATAGTGCAATGTACGCCGTGGTGTAGGATATAAATTGCCTTTACAAATAGTAACCCTATCTATTTTTAATATATTTATGATTTATATGTTTTGGGAAATGATCAGAACAAAACAACCCCCTATATGTTGTGTGTTTCTCTCATTTCGTCTCTCCGTGTCTCTCTCTTTCCATATGAAGAAAACCACTCATCAGCCAAACAACCTCTCTTTCCCTCTCTCGGCCTTGCCTCTCCCTCAAACCAGAAGAATAACAGTAGCACCGTCCCTTTCCCCCTCGTTTCCAGCAGCGGCGAACGGAGAAGCAAAGCAACGGCAGCCATGGTGGTCAGGGCTGTTCCATTAAATATAGGCCCCGTTTAATTGTTTAATTTGGATCTTCATTGTTTTTGTTACGGATGCAATCTAAATATAATACAGTAAACAACCAAAGATAATAATAGATAGACAAAAGCATCGGGAGAAAGATTTTTTTTAATACTTAAATTTCACTATAATGATAGAGATTTTTATTTATAAAGATAAGAAACATAATCTCAAAAGACATAAATTAAGGACAGATGTTTAGAAGATCTAGAAAATCTCTATGTAATTGAGTTCAAATCCATTTGGACTACAAGTTTTTGTATTCTATAACAAAAATAAAAAATATAATTAAATTCTTTTTCCAAATATAAATGCATAAAAATTTAACAAAGAAAGAATACAATTCAAAAGTTAATTTAATAGTGCCATTTTTTGTTCATATTTAATAGTGTCATTATTCATTTTATTTTCAATTACAATTAAGACCAGTCTATAAATTCAAAAAAAAAAAATTTTATCAAGTATAAAAAATAGATTATATCTATAATATTTTTAACAAATTGGATCTCCCAAAATTGGGGACCCTGTGAAGTCGCGCCGATCCGACATGGCCAGGACCAACCCTGATTGGTGGACTCTCCGCGAAGGTGGTAATGTGACGGTGGTTTTTGGAGTGGTACGGTGGTGACAAAACAGAGGTCCTCCCTTCCTCCTTTCTGTTTTCCGGCGACTCAGTGGCGGTCCAGGACGGCTGTTGGTGACAGTGGCGGCCTCCAGCAGCAACGATGCTCCTCCCGGCGACGCATAGCAGCGAACGTGGCAGCCCTAGCGTAGTAGGTGTCTTCTCTGTTTTCGACGAAGATTTCCGGTGAGCAGAGCTTTTCCGGTAGCGGTAGCGGTCCAGCGATCTTCTTCCTCTCCAGCGAGCTGCGACGACGACCGAAGGCTAGGGGTGGTGGCTTGGACAGTAGCTCGGCTGGGGTGCGGTTTGTGAGGAAGGTGATATTTTGACACTTAAGCTTTGTATTATCTTTAATGAAGTTTGGTTTATAAAGATCTAGATGGTGAGATGGTTAGAAGGTTGGTTAAATATGAAGAAGACTCAAGTTCAAACCTTGCTCTTAACATTGTTAATTTTAAGCTATGTTTATGTGGGAATGTCGGCAGACTACTTTCATATTAACAGAAATGATTATGGGATAATTTGGGTTGTTGATGAAGAGAGTATAGACTAATGATGGTAGCTCAACTGGCAAATGAGCTCTCTTTGTGGGGGAGAATTTTGGGATAACCCGGGTTTAATTCCCACAAGTGACGATTCCCTTTGGGCTAGTTTCTGTGCCTCCCGGAGCGAACCGGGTGGACCTGGACCGTTAAACGGACAGAGAAAGACCCGGACCACAATGTGTGGGTTTACACCAAAAAAAAAAAAAAAAAAAAGACTAATGATGATTAATGGATGATTAGTATTTTAATGATGTTAGGTTAACAAGGGTTAAAGAGCTTAGATGGAAAAAAGGGATATTTGAACTTTAAAGAGGTTTATGGTCACAAGTGACGATTCCCTTTGGGCTAGTTTCTGTGCCTCCCGGAGCGAACTGGGTGGACCTGGACCGTTAAACGGACAGAGAAAGACCCGGACCACAATGTGTGGTTTACACCAAAAAAAAAAAAAAGACTAATGATGATTAATGGATGATTAGTATTTTAATGATGTTAGGTTAACAAGGGTTAAAGAGCTTAGATGGAAAAAAGGGATATTTGAACTTTAAAGAGGTTTATGGTTCAAATCCTTCCCTAGTTTAATATGGTTTTAATTACTATTTTTGATAGATGAGTTCCGTTAAAGTGGCTAGCTCAGGGTGAGCTCAAGAATCAAGTGCTTAGCTTGGAAGCTCGGTTAAAGGTATGACCCCCAAAAGTTTTTTAGACTCTGTGAAGTTTATTTTAATGTTTGAAATGAGTAGAAATGCTAGATTATTGAAGTGTTTGAGCTATTAAGTGATCTATTGTTGGTCTATGATGTGTTGTTGAGGATTTGGAAGTCTTTGAGTGCTTGAAATACATTTGCAGGTGAAAAAGAACCATCTGGTGCACAAGGTAGTGTGCACCAAACAGTTTCACGGGTCTAACCAACGGCCCTAGGCAGGAGCCGCTGGCCAGCCCCGTGAATAGGCGGCCCCAGGGCACGGCCCTTGGTGAAGGCCGTGGCCCTAAGCCGTGGTTTGGCGAAGCCAATAGGCGGGCCTTCCCAAGCTCCGCCAGGCTGAATCTGTGTAGTGGTCGGGCCCTTTGTGGCTTAGCTACGTGTCGTTCAGGCCTTCCCAAGCTCCGCAAGGCCTTTGGGACTCGCGGGCCCTTGAGGCTCGGACACTCGGGATTGTCACAACGCACGAGTAGAACTTGACCTTGTTGATTTTGGATTAGAACTGAGTGTTTTACTGTAGAAATGGATTTGATTCATGCTTAATAATTGACTGAGTATGTTTATAGTGAATCAAAATGAGAAGTATCAGACTTAGTTATTTGTTTGAAGAACATGACAATTGTTTAAGTGTTAGACTAAGAAGCATGAACTCTATTTGTTAAGTTCTGCTAGAAAAGCTTGCCTAAAATGTCTATTATGACTTGTTGAGAATTTTGCCACGAATACTAAATGTTTGGAAGTATAAAGAGCATGTTTCCTTGAATGATAAATTACAGTGAATGAGTATAAGTTGAGTATTTTGAATTCAAGTGCATGTTAAATACTTACTAAGAGCTTGCTAAGAAGGTTTGTTAAGTTATGATTTACAAGCATGATTTAAGTAACTGTTGAGAGTTCACAGTGAATTGAAAGTGAGGCATGTTTTACAGTAAATTGCATATTTGAGCATATCATGACTTAAAGTGCATAAGTGGCTTAGAGGAAGCCTAAGTATTCTTTCAAAAACTTATATCTATTTTTGAAAATCATTATCTTGTTGCATTGAAGAGTTGCATGATATTTGATTTCCTTTTTATGAGAAAAGAGAAGTTATTGAGAAGTTATGTGCACAAGATTGCATAAGTAAAGTTTTTGCATAAGGTTGAATTGCATGAGATATATCTATATGTATCTAGTGTAAGTATTCCGGGGTTTGGAGGCCCGTTAGGACTATGTCCTATCGAAAGAAAAGAGAAAGTAAAGTAAGAAACGAACATTGTGATCCGATATGAAGTAACGAGGTCGATATTCCCGAGTTACTAGGTTGGAAACTTCCCGCCGGGCATGGAATCCCGATCAGGGGGTGTGCACACTGAGAGTTCGATACCTGATTCCACAGAGTTTGAGAAAAGGACCAAAAGAGTCGTTCTATGGACGAGACGAGTAATAGGCCGGCTAGATGCCGAGCCCAGATAGGTTATTCACATTATGGTGAAGTCCTACCTCGCCCATGAGTAAAAGTAAAGAAGCGAGTCATTGTGACTCTAAGAAAGAATAGAAAAGCGAGTCTGTGTGACTCTAGAGAAAGAAGAGAAAAGCGAGTCTATGTGACTCTAAGAAAGAATAGAAAAGCGAGTCTGTGTGACTTTAAGAAAGAAGAGAAAAGCGAGTCCTTGTGACTCTAAGAAAACCTCCGTGAACAAGTGTTCCTTGTTACCAAAGAAAGAGTGTATATGTATATCTACCTATACTTATACTTTAGCATCATGTTCATTTTATTGCATGATTAAATGTTTTGCATATGTTGCATGAGAAAGAGTTATGAAGCTTGACCGTTTTGCTTTATGAATTATTTGATAACATGAGATTGCTTTATGAATTATTTGATAGGAGTTAATACCAAGGTCCCTCGAGTATAGTGGTACTGCAACCTATGGTCCTAAGTTTTCAAATCAACCATCCGAGATCCTCCATGTTTCAAAAATGACCTACCATAGTCCTTTCGTTAGTGTTTGCCGTTTGAGATGTGAAATGCGAGGGCATTATAGACATTTCACATTTTTCTCACAAAAAAAAATTATAAAAACTTTTAAAATTCATTTATCGAAGCTCCTGTTCAAATCAGATCCATCCCAAGAATGTGTTCAGTAGGCTGGTGATGGATGAAGAGAGTGACTCGATGTTGAGGCTGAATCACTACCCTCCATGCCCGGAGCTCTAAGAAATCAACGACATGAATTTGATTGGGTTCGACGAACACACAGACCCACAAATCATATCTATTCTGATATCCAACAACACCTCAGGCCTTCAAATCTCACTCAAAGAGGGCTACTGGATTTCCTTGCCGGCTGATCAAACCTCCCTCTTCATCAACGTCGGAGAAGCTAGGCCTCTCCAGCCAGATTCCGGTGTCGAGAACTCCTAATATAACATCATATGCATAATTAGAGTTGTGCCAGAGGCTAGATGATTTAGCTAAACCCAAAAACTGAGGCGTCCGGGTGGTGAGGATGCGACAAACGTGATCTGGGAAGACATAAATCACGCTGGGAATTTTTCGTAGTTCAGACGCTTGGATTAGTGATAGGGAGGATGGGGTTATTTTATTTGATTGAATTAATGTGCATTGGGTGAGCAAAACGTGAAAAAACTATTATGCCCTTACATTTGACTGTTGAGACAGAGATTACTAACGGAAGGATTACGGCAGGTCATTTTTGAAACATGGAGGATCCTGGATGGTTGATTTGAAAGTTTAGGACCATAAGTGACGGAACCACTATACTCGAGGGACCTTGGCTGGTATTAACTCTATATGATAGCATGAGATTGCTTTATGAGTTATATGATAGCATGAGATTGCTTGAGATGTATGTTTGCATGAGTTGCCTATTGAGATACTTGTTTACATGAACTTGTTGTTGAGATAAGTGATAGAGAAAGTATGCCTACTTAACTAGGTTGCAAGCATCTAGAACCCGTTGTTTAAGTGTTAAAGTGATTGAGTTTATTTGATCTAGGTGTACGTGAAAATTGTTTTACAAAAGATATACAGTAGTACTTTACAGAGTTGAGTGGCGTTATACTTAGCTAACGGGGTTGTTTTCTATTTGCTTGTTTGTTAATCCCTTTCAGGTGGGCCCAGTTCGTGAGAGAAAGTACGAGTTAGACTAGAATAGCATAGTTAGCTTTTGTAGTATAAACTCTTGTGATGTTTGTTTTGAGGTTGTTAGATGACTCACCTTTGTTTCGATGGTGCTGGACACCAGGGTTTTATCCCCTAGTTTATCTACTGTTGCTTAAAGTTTAGTTGGTTTAGTTTGTTTACCCTTTGCCTGTGCAATCACCGTGAAGGGTGATTGTGGCGGTAACACCTCTCTTAAGTTGTTTAATAAGTTTTTCCGCTGGCTTAGTTTATCTTTCAAGGTTAAGTCTGTTAATAAGGTTTAAGAAAAGTGGGGTGTTACACGTAGGGCTTCAACATTGTCTTCCTATTACCTGATCATGTTTGTTCTACAGTTGAAAAGATGTTTAATCGGTATTGGAGGGGAGGCGGTGGATCGGATAGTAGGGGAATTCATTGGTTAAGCTGGACACGTCTATGTGTACTAAAGAAGTATGGTGGATTGGGGTTCAAACGACTTCACGAATTCAATGTGGTGGTCATAGTCATTGGTTCTTGACTAAGGTTTAACGATGGTGGTCAACCCCTTTGATTGTTTCTTCGAGTGTTTCCCATCTTCTATTACCAAACAAAAAAAAAGTTGATTATGTTACTCTGACTCTAATAGAAAGTAGTATCTCTTCTATAATTTCTCCAAATACTGCAGCCATAAGAGTCAATACCCCACCACCAGGATTTGATCTTGTGATCTTTTATCAAAAGGAGTCACAGAGGTGTCATCTGAGCACAAGGTGTTTAGTGATTATGTTACTCTTATTTCAATTAGACTTTGTAATATTCCGTATTTAATTAGAGTTAATTCCACTTGATGTTTCATGAGTTTAGAGACACTTCCATTAATGGTGAACAACTTTAAAATTTGTCAGTGTTAGTGCATGATTTCTGTTTTTCCTTTTCATTTTCAGCCCATCCGAGACTCTGAGTTCATCACCTGCATTGTAAACAACCAAATAAAAAGGGCAAAAATGTCCATATATAAATGGTTTAAAACTTATATATAGAATAGATTTTTTTGAATGTTTCTTACTCTAGTAGTATTTGTTCATAACTACTTATATAAAGTGAGTCAATGCTGACTTCACTAAGACCCGAATCCATAACCTCCCATATGAGAGTCCAACTTTGATGCCATTAAACCACAAGGTCTTAGCAATACATACATACATACATACATACATACATACATACATACATACATACATACATACATATATATATATATATATATATATATATATATATATATATATATATATCAATGTTGCAAAACACGCTAAGCGCCCCCTAGGCGCCAAGGGGGCGCCTAGGCGCCGATTTTTTTTTTTTAATTAAAAATAAATTTAAAATTTAAAATTTAAAATTTAGTAATAAAACATAAGGTTTCCATAGTTATTTCTTAGAAATTATTTACGAAAGTGGTTGTAAAAGTGTTCAAAAGATTGTTTAAACTATCTAAATACATAAAAAACTAAAACCCCTTTCAGGTGGGCCCAGTTCGTGAGAGAAAGTACGAGTTAGACTAGAATAGCATAGTTAGCCTTTGTAGTATAAACTCTTGTGATGTTTGTTTTGAGGTTGTTAGATGACTCACCTTTGTTTTGATGGTGCTGGACACCGGGGTTTTATCCCCTAGTTTATATACTGTTGCTTAAAGTTTAGTTGGTTTAGTTTGTTTACCCTTTGCCTGTGCAATCACCGTGAAGGGTGATTGTGGCGGTAACACCTCTCTTAAGTTGTTTAATAAGTTTTTCCGCTGGCTTAGTTTATCTTTCAAGGTTAAGTCTGTTAATAAGGTTTAAGAAAAGTGGGGTGTTACACGTAGGGCTTCAACATTGTCTTCCTATTACCTGATCGTGTTTGTTCTACAATTGAAAAGATATTTAATCGGTATTGGTGGGGAGGCGGTGGATCGGATAGTAGGGGAATTCATTGGTTAAGCTGGACACGTCTATGTGTACTAAAGAAGTACGGTGGATTGGGGTTCAAACGACTTCATGAATTCAATGTGGTGGTCATAGTCATTGGTTCTTGACTAAGGTTTAACGATGGTGGTCAACCCCTTTGATTGTTTCTTCGAGTGTTTCCCATCTTCTATTACCAAACAAAAAAAAAAGTTGATTATGTTACTCTGACTCTAATAGAAAGTAGTATCTCTTCTATAATTTCTCCAAATACTGCAGCCATAAGAGTCAATACCCCACCACCAGGATTTGATCTTGTGATCTTTTATCAAGAGGAGTCACAGAGGTGTCATCTGAGCACAAGGTGTTTAGTGATTATGTTACTCTTATTTCAATTAGACTTTGTAATATTCCGTATTTAATTAGAGTTAATTCCACTTGATGTTTCATGAGTTTAGAGACACTTCCATTAATGGGGCACAAATTTAAAATTTGTAAGTGTTAGTGCATGATTTCTGTTTTTCTTTTTCATTTTCAGCCCATCCGAGACTCTGAGTTCATCACCTGCATTGTAAACAACCAAATAAAAAGGGCAAAAATGTCCATATATAAATGGTTTAAAACTTATATATAGAATAGATTTTTTTGAATGCTTCTGACTCTAGTAATATTTGTTCATAACTACTTATATAAAGTGAGTCAATGCTGACTTCACTAAGACTCGAATCCATAACCTCCCATATGAGAGTCCAACTTTGGTGCCATTAAACCACAAGGTCTTAGCAATACATATATATATATATATATATATATATCAATGTTGCAAAACACGCTAAGCGCCCCCTAGGCGCCAAGGGGGCGCCTAGGCGCCGATTTTTTTTTAATTAAAAATAAAATTTAAAATTTAAAATTTAGTAATAAAACATAAGATTTCTATAGTTATTTCTTAGAAATTATTTATGAAAGTGGTTGTAAAAGTGTTCAAAAGATTGTTTAAACTATCTAAATACATAAAAAACTAAAATTAAGAGCTAAAGAAGCATTTTTTTGAGAAATTAGTGGACCAAACCGCCATTGAAAAAATACGCAATTTGAAAAAAAAAATTGTCCAAATCGGACAACCGAATAAAAAATTATGCCTTCCAAAACTTTTCCGACATTTTCAAAAAAAAAAAAAAAAAAAAAAAAAAAAAAAAACTCGCCGAACCGGCCGGCCGCGGAGGAGGCCGCCGAGGCCATTCCTCGCGGCGGCCTCCTACCGCCTAGGTGCGATTTTTGCAACATTGATATATATATATATATATATATATATATATATATATATAATAGAGATATAATTGTATATGAATCCAAATATTTTAAAATATTAAAACAAAACAAATCTATTCCGTGTAACGTACTAGTGAAAATACTAGTTATATTAAATATTATTAAATTAAATATAAAACTTTAAAAATAAATATGAAAACAATAAATACATTCTACATTCATATCGTTAATCTGGGAAAATTATTTCCCTACTCCATTTTGCTAATCTCATTTGGAAATAGAATATAGAATATATATAATATATATATAATAGAGATAGAGATTTGTATAGACTAGACTAGATCGAGGCAGTGGCGGAGCCAGGATTTGTTGTCAGTGGGGCGAAACATTACAACAAAAAAGATAGTTTTTAAAAACACGAAACACTTAAAAAAGTATAATTATAAATATTTTTGGATATAAGTAAAAACTAAAACATATCAAAACTTTATAAAAATATTTATAATAAAACAATGTTGCAAAAAACGATAGGCGCCTCCTAGGCTGCAAGGGGGCGCCTAGGCGCCGATTTTTTTTTTAATTTTTTTTTAATTTTTTTAAATTAAAAATAAAATTAAAAATTTTTAAAATTTAGTAATAAAACATAAGGTTTACATAGTTATTTCTCAGAAACTATTTACGAAAGTGGTTGTAAAATTGTTCAAAAGATTGTTTAAACCATCTAAATACATAAAAAACTAAAATTAAGAGCTAACGAAGTATTTTTTTGAGAAATTAGTGGACCAAAACGCCTTTGAATAGTGGTAAAATTGTTCAAAAGATTGTTTACGGTAGATAGATCTCGAAAAAATACGCGATTTGAAAAAAAAATTTGTCCAAAACGGACAACCGAGTTAAAAGTTATGCCTTCCCGAACTTTTCGCAATTTAAAACGCAAAAAAAAAAAAAAAACAAAAAAAATAAATTAAACCACCTGTTCAGCCAGGTAGGCGGCCGCCTAGACCGCCTAGCCGGCCGCGGAGGAGACCGATTCCGGCCATCTTCGCGGTGGCGGCCGTGCGCCTAGCGCCTAGCGCCGATTTGGCATGATTTTTGCAACCATGTAATAAAATATGAAACGTAATTAATTTGATAAAATAATTAGAATAGAAAATAAATTATAAAGTATGCATCTCATTATACACACACACACACACACACACACACAGATATATATATATATATATATATATATATATATATATATATATATATATATATATATATATATATATAGAATTAATTTCAGTTTTGGTCCCACGACTTTAGAGGATCTATCACTTTTGGTGCACAACTTTAAAAGTTTTCAATTTTGGTGCCTAACTTTGTTGTTTTTATCAATTTTGGTCCTTTCAACCAAATTGACGACGAAATATTGCCGGATTTTATATTTTTAGGGGTAAAATCGTCATCCCAAGGAAACATCTTCAATATCTAAACAAAATCACTCTAAAATCATATCTATAGGTGTTTGATCGATGAGAATAATTGAGAAGACGGACAGAAACTAGACACAGATCTATGAGATTTATAGCATCGACGATTGCCAAACTCTTATATTTCTCTTAACATGATTTTTCTTTTGTTTAGATATTGAATATCTTTCCTTGGGATGACGATTTTGCCCCTAAAATGTAAAATCCGGCAATATTTCGCAGTCAATTTGATCGAAAGGACCAAAATTGATAAAAATACTAAAGTTAGACACCAAAATTGAAAAAATTTAAAGTTGTGCACCAAAAATGATAGAACCTCTAAAGTCGTGGGACCAAAAGTGAAATTAGTTCTATATATATATATATATAGTCAAAAAATTATTTAAACACTACAGGATTCGAATCCTAAACCTTACAAAAGGCTAAACCTGAGCCCAACCAGCTGAAGCAAACTAACACTTGTTGACATTTTTGTGTTTCATTATACTAATACTTAAAAACTATTCTATGTATACATATATACATACAAAGGTAATATAGGGGTGGGGGTGGGGGAGGGGGGCATCTGCCCCATGCTGGATCCGCCCCTGGATCGAGGTCGATTTCTTCGTGGCCGCCCTGCCTAGGTTTTGGAAGAAAGTTCTAAGGTCATCTTCAATGACTAAAAATGATAGGAGAGAAAGAAGAGGAGAAGGGTTGGAGGGGAGAATGAGGGGAGGGAGAGACAAAAGCCGCCGAGTGATGACAAGGACAACGGTGGTCTGAGTGAAATGTCGGCGCCATCGCCGTGCTTCATGGAACTCCCGGACGATCTGAAGCTGAAAATTATAGAAAAGTGTTTGTACTAGATATTATAGGAGGAGTATGCGGCATGTGCTCGGAGTTACGCAGCTTGGTTGCTACAGATTCGCTGTAGGAGTGCCAGTTGTTGGACTATTTCCACGAGGAAGCCGGCGGGATTGGGAAGTCCAAGTTTGTGGCCAATTGGAAAATGCTGGAGATGAAGTTTTGGAGGCAATTTAAGGATAAGATAGTGATGGCCGTTAGAAGGATTAAATTTGAAGATATGATGTATTTATTAGTCTAATTGGATGGAGTTGTTTAAGTCTTTGGTTGTCTACTTTTGTTTGTTTTCAAACTACTCTTTCATTGTGAACCTTAGTTCAAAAATAATGTATTTACAATTGACATATATTGTACCTATAGTTAACCGTTTATGTATTTTAAAATAAATATGTGTAGATATATAATAACGTACTCCTGTATTTCAATTCGTGCCAATACAAAATGGTAAAATTGTTGGCCTTGTTGCTTATTCTTTCGACTAAATTAAAAAGGCTAAGGGACTTAGTCAAATTAGGTCCCTCAACTATTTCCCGAATTGTGAATAAGCCGAAACTACTCTTGATGGCACAGTCCAAGGAGATTTGCCTACCGAAGATGATTTCCTAGTTGATATTGATGAATTTGTCACAAGGAATGTAGAAGAAGAAAATGTCACATGTGGTGTACATTTAATGGACAGTGGCTTATGTGATGTGAGTGTGTTGAATATCACTGAAATAAGTCAAGATCAAAATGCCATGCAAGATAGCCAACACACGGAGGAAATTCAATCCATTCATGCAGAAAGTGCACAAGGTGACACGCACGTGTTACACACACCGGAAAGAGAAGGATATCAAGTGAAAAATCAAGCACAATCTCACATGCTTGAAGTCAATTCTGCTCAAGAAGGAGCAAGATGTGTTCCCACAACCCGAGAAGAGCAAGACATTGATGGCACAACCACAAATGAAAAATTGAAAAATCTGGAGAATGTTGTACTAAGTCTTGTTGACCGAATGGAAAGCATGTTTCAAGGCATCTACACTCATGTGGATCATGTTGTCAATACTCAAGGAGGAAAATTCGAAACATCTTTTGATGAAAATCGGAGGAGTCAACAACATTTGATTGACACACACCAAGCACTTGAGAGACAAGTTGGAGGATTGAATGCAAATGTCAAGGGGCAACTCAATGAGTTCTACATCCAACTCTCTCAAATCCTCAAGAATTCTGGAAAGGCAAATGAAGCAATTGCCGTGAACCAAAGCCAAGGAATTCTCAATGTTGTTCATCAACATGAGAAGCAGATTAGTGATGTCCACACAGATCTCATCTCCGTCAACACCAAAGTGGGTTGCCTTCAAGGTTCATATGAAAATATTTTCAAATCTATTTCATCTCTTTGTGATTCAGTCTATACACTTATTGATTACGCCAAAAAGGGGGAAGAGAGATTCAGTCATTTGGAAGGCATGCTTGAGATGATGATGACTACCATGGCCACTCGAAATGTTGGTACAAGTAGTAGTAGAGGTGGAGGAGGCAGATCTGCTGGCAGAAATGTTGCTAGAAGAGGAGGATTAGAATATTGGTTCGGTGGTGGTGAGGCTGGCAGTCCAGGAGGATCAAGCAGTGCAAATACCACTAACCGTTCATTTCGTGACATTGTTTGTGCAGGTGGAAATGTTGAGCAAATCAATTGGTATAACAAAGCAGCTCTCTATTTGGAATCCACACCAAGAGATGGTAGAGTTGAAATGCCAAAGTTGGTGACTTTGAATGATCTACCGAAGGGAATGAAGAAGAGTGGTCCAAGTGACCAAAATTTGTGGGTTTCGAATGAGAACTTCAGGAGGATCAAAAGCTATGCTAGAGCTTTGATGATCATTGTTCTAAAGGACTATATCAAGATCAATGATGCCGAACTACAAAATGGAAGAAGTCTAGAAGAGTGCATCATATGGTATGAAGAAGGTATACTGCCCGGGAACAACATCATTGAAGCATTCAACTATTATTCGGTTGGGCAGGTATGCAACAATTATGCCATTAGTGACAATTTTATTGAAGTTCAAAATCATATAAATCATATGCTTGAAGAGAGGAGAAACAGAGCAATTAGATGATTTGTATGATTGTCACATTTGTTTTTGTATGGTCCACGAGAACATGAACCCATGAACAACTTGGAACAATTTGGAATGATTCGAATTATCTGTTTATGATGCTATTAAGTTTTCCTTGTTATTTATTGTTATTTTATTTGTCTTAAAAGGTAACATTTTTAGCTTAGATTGTATCAAATCGCATAAATTGGAAAATGCAAAAATTCATTATTATTAAAATCCAAAAATGCGAATAGGAATTTTAGATGCTAAAAAATACCTTTCCTAGAGTCAAAATCATTTGTCAAACTCGTCTTGGCTATGTCAAAGTTAATAAAATCTTTTGAAATTTTTTTTTTTTTAAAAGACAAGCCAAATGACTGAGTATAGGTTTTGGCGTCATCAAAAAGGGGGAAAATTGATAGGAATATTTTTGTAAGTTTTGATGAGCCAAATGTACTTTAGATCCCCTTAGTTTTTAGGTCTTTTAGTACAAGCATCATAAATCAGAATATCGAGTCAAAAGGAAATCTACCATAGGAAGAGCAAAATTAATTTGGAAAATTAATTTTGGTCCTACAAGTATTCATCCGAGAAAGAAGCATAAAGCAATGGCGTTGCAAGGAATAATCGGATGAGCCTAATGGCGAAATGGTAGAAGTCCTTACTTAAAATGAGATCACACCCGAGATCGATTCCCCCCAAGGATTTATTTTTTACAAGTCAAGTTTTCGGACAAGCACAATGTCCAAAAGAGCACAATGTTCTTAAAAAGAGCACAATGCTACCAAAAAGAGCACGATACGGACAAGCACAATGTGTGCTAAGGAGCACAATGTTCAAAAGGAGCACAATGTCTGAAAAGGAGCTCAATGTTCAAGTCAAAGGAGCACGATGTCCAAGTCAAAGGCGCACAATGTGGCAAAGAAGCAAGATGTTCAGTAAATGAATAAATTCGAAAGAATTTATTTTGGATCAGCCCACATGCCACAAGAATCCAAAATTGCCTGAAGATATTTGATCAGAACGGAAAAATATTTATGAAGACATGAATATAAAAACTTATCCTAGAAATAAATTCTATCAGATGAATTTATTTCAAAGATACGTTGGCTATTCAAATTGACAACAAAAATAATATTTTAAAGAAACAACTTGAAAATCAAGTTGAGATAAAATATTATTTTGTCAGGCAAGTTGACAATCAAATCAAAATTGAAGATCTACTACTGTCAACAATATCAGGCTATGAAGATTCAAATTTCAAATATCAAATTATCCCACTCCAACAGATACATTTGATTGCCTATAAAAAGCCATGAAGACTTGAAGAAGCAAGCAACGAGATAGAGGTGCAATACACACGGAAAAACAAAGTGCAAAATTCGAAAAGTGCAAGTGCTCAAATATTCTTAGAGACTTAGTCTGAATAGTCTCAAATCTAGTTGGAGAGAGATACAATTACCTTTGTATTTGTAATTGTAGAAAGAGTATAGCTGTGTGCAAAATATTCTAGTGAGTGTAGTTGTGTGCAAAACACTCGTAGTTGCTAAGTGTAGCTGTGTGCAAGACACTTGGTTGGTGTTGAGTATAGCTGTGCGCGAAATACTCGAAGTTGAGTGTAGTTGTGTGCGAAAGACACTCGGAGTTGGGTGTAGCTGTGTGCAAGACATCCGGAAGAAGTGCTTGTGTAGCGCTTATTCACTATTGTAACTGTGTGTGGAAAATAGTGAATTTCTCCTAGACGCGAAAGGAGAAAAGTGGACTACGAAGATTACGCCACTTCCGAACCACTATAAATTGCCTCTCTCATTTACATACCGCACTTACATAATTTGCTCTATCTATCTATCTTATCCGACTAACCCGTTTACTATTCACAGTTAATCTTAATCTTTCGGGTTTAGTGTGTTTTCACGTATGCATGTGACTCAAACTTCTCGAGCTTAAATATTGAATTATTCTAAGCAAGTTTGACGTGTTGCATGTAACATTCGTCACACGGTCGACGCGATACGTTATTTATTTGCAATCTTGGATATTGTTACTATATATTGAGTGCACCATCTCTTTTATATATTCAAGATATCTCTGTCACTTTACATATCATCAATACCCATCTTACATACGCATGTGATTTAAATTATTGGTTGGGCATAACTCTTTTACATACTATTTTTCCGCTGTGCTGTTTAAACTTACTCTATTTACTTGTTACTTAGAGTTAAAGTTACCAAAGAGTTATTTATTTTGAAAAAGCTTGAAAGTCTATTCACCACCCTATCGGGACCAACACCAACAATGGCTGCTTCGTTGTCTGCTCAAGTTCCAACCCATGGCATCTCACCTACATTGTAAACAGATGAAAGGTCATGTTCGTGTTGTTGATTGGGATTTACCTGAGCAGGAATCTGGCCATCAGGATATGAGAGACGAACCTCAGGTGTTATTTGGTGTAGGCCGGACTTATTGTGAATTGTTGAGCAATATAATGCTTTTGTTTTCCTTTTTTTTTGACTAAAATCTCTTTGCACTGCAGGCTGGAGGAATCTATGTTAGGTTATTCCTAAAGGATCTAAAGAGACTTTTGGAAGGACTACTAGATCAATATCTATCATCTATTGCTGCCACACACACTATGATGCCCAATCTGTTGACCCGTCAGGTAGGTTCAAATACTCTATTGGAGAAGATGCGAAAATGCTTGCTTTTGTGACAAACACTCATTTTACTTTATGATGCTAAGCTAAATTTGCGGTCACTTTAGCACCTTGGTGATTTTCCCCAGAAACTATCCCAACATTCTCATGCTCTATATGAATATGCTACAATGTCACCAGTGACATACCCAGAACTGAAAGATGAAATGTGGTGCCATTGGTATTATCTTTGGAATTTATGTGATGAGGTTCGATTTCCTAATTGGCCTATTGAAGAGTTAATACGTAGGCCCATGGATCTTTCTGAAGAAGAGGCTTGTAAAATATTGGAGATTTCCGATCCTTAGATGAGGGAGGTATCACGAGATGCTGCGGGCTGCTAAGAAACAATACTTTGAGACATTACATGAGATTCCTAATATCTCAAAACAGATTGAGAGTATTGATGAAGAGAAGCTCAAGCGTGAAGCGCCAATACAGAAAACTTGCAATGAAGTATCATCCAGATAAAAATCCTGAAGGGAGGGAAAAGTTTCTGGATGTGAGGAAAGCCTATGAGCAATTGCAGGTTGGCACTTTCCCATGGTTTACACTAACCAATAGTTATTTTTGCTAACTTTAAAAATCATCGGAAGAAAAGTTGAATATGTTGGGTTGGGGCTTACCTCCTATGTGGTAAATAGTTCATTTTGGACCAAGCCTATTTGTATCCACTATAATAAATATTTATTCAGCCTGCACCTACTGACATTCATTAAATGTCATTTGAAAGTTGCTTGGCGGTGGAGCTGTTTGGCAGAAGAGAAGGAAATTATTTTCTTTGCTTTCACACTTCTATTGCTGCATGGGTGTGAAAAGGTGGAAAAAATTGAATTTGCTTTGTTCAATCACATTTCGGCTGTCAGCATGGAATGGGGGGAAATTAATTGCTTTTGGAAGCATGCACGTGAAGGGTTGGGGTTGACAATTTCCTTTTTTTCTTCCCATTTTGGCAGCAAACTTACTCCTATAAATGGAGCAATATTCATTGTTCTTCAACACCACAAATTTCCTCATTCCATTCTTTTCGGTTAAGGCAGTGGACAAAGAGAAGAAATTCATTTTCTTCTTCTTCCTTCTTCACGGCAGTACGCAGCGCAGCGGAAGGAGCAACTTCTATTTCTTCTTCATTTTGTGCTACTTTGTCGTGGGTTTGCCTAGATCTTTTGGGTACTTTCTTTATCAAATATTTTGTAGAGGTCAGTTATTTTACGAGATATTATTCATTTTTAGGCATGTGAACGTGATAGAATGTATTTGGCATAGAGTTGTTGTATTTGATATTTTTAGGGTGTTTGGCTCGGGTGGTAGCCAGCAACTTTGTACCCAAGATTTGTTATCGTGGAATATTGTGTTGGTGGTGGTCCGTGGTTTTTCCCCGTGGTTTTGGAGTTTTCCACGTAAATCTTGTGTCCCTTGTGTCTGTTATTTATTTTGGCTATTCTGTACCATCTCGTATTTGCGCCCTTGTCGGTCCTGTGATTTTATTTATCACAGGTAGTGGGATTTTTCCCAAAAAAGTGGTATCAGAGCCCTGGTCGTTGATCGGGTACATTTGACATGGAGGCAAATCAATATGGTGCACTTGAATGGTAGAAATTTTCACATTTGGAAGGCCAAGATGAAGGATCTCCTGTTTGTGAAGAAATTGCATCTACCCGTGTTTGCAAGTGCAAAGCCAGCAAATATGTCAGACGAGGAGTGAGACTTTGAGAACCAACAAGTTTGTGGTTATATTCGACAATGGGTCGAAGACAATGTTCTGAACCACGTTATTAATGAGACAAATGCCAGGAGCTTGTGGGATAAGCTTGAGACCCTGTATGCTTCCAAAACAGGCAATAACAAGCTGTTCTTGTTGAAGCAGTTGATGAAACTAAGATACAGGGAAGGTACATTGATCAATGATCATGTTAATGATTTCCAGGGTGTTCTTGATCAGTTGTCAAGCATGGGCATCACATTTGAGGATGAGGTACTTGGTCTCTGGTTGCTTAACACTTTACCTGATTCTTGGGAAACATTTCATGTTTCTTTGACCAATTCTGCTCCCAACGGTGTTGTGACTATGGAGTTTGTCAAGAGTGGTATCTTGAATGAAGAAGCAAGAAGAAGATCTCAAGACACCTCCACTTCTCAGTCAAAGATTTTGGTTACAGAAGATAAGGGGAGAAACAAGCAAAAGGGTAAGGGTAGAGATGTTGAATGTCATTATTGTGGCAAGAAAGGACATATCAAGAAATATTGCTTCAAGTTGAAAAGGGACAAGAAGCAAAATGATGATGATGCCACCGGGAACCAAGTTGCAATAGTTGGAGGAGATTTACTTGTCGTCTGCAATGAGAATGCCAACAATGTTGCTTGCCATGAGACAACTTGGATTGTGGATTCAGGTGAAACCTATCATGTTACACCAAGGAAGGAATTCTTTGCTTCATATACTCCAGGTGATTTTGGAGAGCTGAGAATGGGTGATGATGGTTGGGTGAAGGTGATTGGTACCTGTACAGTTTGCCTTGAGACAAACAATGGCGCAAAGCTGGTACTTAAAAATGTAATGCATGCACCATGTATCAGACTGAATCTTATTTCTACTGGAAATCTTGATGATGATGGTTTCTGCTCTTTCTTTGGTGATGGACAGTGGAAAATTGCTAAAGGCTCACTGGTTGTTGCACGAGGTAATAAGTCTTCTAACTTGTACTCTTTGCAAAACTCTATTTCTGGTGGTTCAGTGAATGTGGCAACAAAGGAATGTGCAACAGAGTTGATACATTCTGATGTGTGTGGACCAATGGAAGTTAGGTCACTTGAGGTTTGTTGTTGTATCGCCAGGATGGCGATATCCTCCACATAGTCGGGAGGGGGAGATTTGTTGGGTTGCGGCTTCCCTCCTATGTGGTAAATAGCTCATTTTGGACCAAGCCTATTTGTATCCACTATAATAAATATTTATTCAGCCTGCACCTACTGACATTCATTAAATGTCATTTGAAAGTTGCTTGGCGATGGAGCTGTTTGGCAGAAGAGAAGGAAATTATTTTCTTTGCTTTCACACTTCTATTGCTGCATGGGTGTGAAAAGGTGGAAAAAAATTGAATTTGCTTTGTTCAATCACATTTCGGCTGTCAGCATGGAATGGGGGGAAATTAATTGCTTTTGGAAGCATGCATGTGAAGGGTTGGGGTTGACAATTTCCTTTTTTTTCTTCCCATTTTGGCAGCAAACTTACAACTATAAAAGGAGCAATATTCATTGTTCTTCAACACCACAAATTTCCTCATTCCATTCTTTTCGGCTAAGGCAGTGGACAAAGAGAAGAAATTCATTTTCTTCTTCTTCCTTCTTCACGACAGTACGCAGCGCAGCGGAAGGAGCAACTTCTATTTCTTCTTCATTTTGTGCTACTTTGTCGTGGGTTTGCCTAGATCTTTTGGATACTTTCTTTATCAAATATTTTGTAGAGGTCAGTTATTTGTTCCAGGCATCTTTTTGGATATGCTCGTAATATTTGTATTCTATTCACCTTGCTCGTGGTGGTTGAATATTTTGAGTACGAGATATTATTCATTTTTAGGCCTGTGAACGTGATAGAATGTATTTGGCCTAGAGTTGTTGTATTTGATATTTTTAGGGTGTTTGGCTCTGGTGGTTATTAGAGGGCAGTGCACGTGAGCTAGAAGGAGGAGCTAATGACAACACTTAGAAGGGTCTTCTTGTAATAAGATAGTTCCAACCTCCTAACCCCTTAACCGTCTTCATAACTGTCTCCTTCTGTATACTTGAAAGCTTTGTAACCGTGCCCTTCAGAGGCATTCAATACATACTTACCTTCTTCAATGTTCAGAGCATAATCTTCTTTCTCTTCTCCACGCATTCCGTTATGGTATCAGAGCTCCGATACCATTCATACGCCGCCGCCGCATCCGGCGTCGGAAATAACAGTCCGGAGACACAAGGTGCTTCTCCGACTGGCCAATCGCCCGTTCAAGTCACTCCAGAACTCGTTCCGCAGTGGAACTTCTTCAATCGCCCCCAAGAAAACCTAATTTCAGAAGAATCAGAGAATCCTTTTCTCCTAGGCGCGAATGACAATCCGAGCTCGATTCTTGTTAATCCACCCCTGATTAGAAGTTCGAACTATGGAACCTGGTCAATTTCCATGAGAATTGCACTTGAGGTTAAAAATAAATGGTGTTTGGTTGATGGCAGTACGACAACTCCAGGCAGAGACAACGCTCAGTATTCCATGTGGCGACGATGCAATCTCTTGGTGTGTTCATGGCTGTTCAAGTCAGTACACCCCTCCATAGCCCAAAGTGTGATACACTTTGACAGTAGCAGAGATATTTGGGAGGATTTGAGGAGATGCTTTTCACAACATGATGCTCAAAGAATTTCAATTCTACAAAATGACATATATAGCTTGAAGCAGCAGTCCTTGTCTGTAAGCGATTACTACACCAAATCGCGAACTCTGTGGGAGGAATTGAATACATTGAGGCCCCTTCCCGTTTGTAGATGTGTTCCAAGATGTTCCTGCAATTTAGTGGATCGAATGAGAAAGGACAGAGACACGGACCAGGTAATCCGTTTTCTACAAGGTCTAAATGATGATTTCAATAGCTTGAAGTCGAATGTTCTTGTGTTGGATCCCCTACCTGAGATTTATAAGGTTTTTGTAATGGCGGAAAAATTAGAAAGGCAGATTAACCTAACCAATCTGAGCTTGGGAAACTTAGATATTAATCATGCTAATGCAACACACTCTAGCCAAGATTCCAGTAATGAGGAAGGCATAGCTGCAGCTTTCAACAGTTTTAATGGCAGACGAGGCAGTGTGAATAAACCGAAGTGTACCTACTGTGGAATGATGGGGCACACTGTGGACAAATGTTACAAAAAACATGGCTATCCTCCCGGTTGGGTTCCGGGATTCAAGTCAAGAGGGAAACAACAAGCTACGGGGGCAGTCACAGATAGTACAGGTGAACTGGGCATCTCATCCGAGCAACTACCAAAGATTATGGCCATCATATAACCAGGGCAGTCTTCTGTGTCGAACACCAATGCAGCAGTTCACTTGACACCTGCATTTGATGAAATTCAGACTGATAAGGAAGGCAAGTATTTCCAATCACAAGTTAATTCCCTTATACTTGGTTCATCCACATGGATTCTTGATTCCGGGGCTACAAATCACATTGTATGCTCCCCCGATTTCTTTGATAGTTGCCACACTGTTAATGGGGCAAAGGTAAACTTACCTACTGGCCAATGCGTTCCAGTCACTCATATAGGAGATGTGAGAATGAATGACACCATGTGGTTAAGGAAGGCCTTATATATACCTGCTTTCAAGTTTAATATCATCTCTGTTAGTAAGCTACTTCAAGATACAACCTATAAACTAATCTTCATGGATGGGCAGTGTTTGGTTCAGGGGATTCATGGGCAGATGGATGGTTTAGCTAGACAAGAGATGGGGATGTACATCTTATTGAGACCACCACAAATGCCGGAAGCAAAGAACAATATGCAGTGTAGTAGTGCTAGGCTTTGGCACCAACGATTGGGACATTTCCCAATCAATAAACTACATCGCTTTAGTAGCATCAATGTTACAGGAAATAAGGCTTTAGCTTGTGATATATGCCATTTAGATAAGCATAGGCGTACTGCTTTCCCATCTAGTACTTCTACTTCAAATGCTTGTTTCGATTTAATACACATTGATATATGGGGGCCATTCCCGGTGTGTTCTTTAAAGGGAGAGCGATACTTTCTAACAATAGTGGATGATTTTTCAAGGTTTACTTGGCTGCATATGATGAGGAATAAGTCCAAAACTAGACAGTTTATTAAACAATTCCATGCCTATGTGTTTACTCAATTTGGTGCCTTAATTAAGGTCATCCGAAGCGACAATGGATGTGAGTTCAACATGGCCGAATTATTCTCGGATAATGGAATCATCCACCAACGCTAATGCATTAATACCCCACAACAAAATGTCGTAGTGGAGAGAAAGCACCAACATATCCTCAACGTTGCAAGGTCGTTGCGATTCCAAGCACATCTCCCATTCCAGTTTTGGGGCCATTGTGTTACACATGCCGTGTTCATCATAAATCGGCTTCCATCCCCAGTGATAGAGGGAACCAGTCCATACCAGAGGTTATACAACAAAGAACCTGATTTAGAGCCCCTAAAAGTCTTTGGGTGCTTATGCTTTGCCGCCACACTGCCTTGTAATAGAAACAAAATGGAGCCAAGAGGAAGGAAGTGCATCTTTCTTGGCATACCAGCTGGAATTAAGGGTTATTCTCTTTATGACATAAATGATGGTTCCTTTTTTGTTTCCAGGGATGTCACTTTTTATGAGGAAGAGTTTCCCATGATGCATCAACAACAGTAGCAACAATTGCATGAGAATCCCATTTCTGAGCCATCTCTGCCAATGCTCCCTACGGCCGATTCCATGAGCCTTGGTGCTCCTATGCAGCACAATTCCATGAGCCCTGGTGTTCGTATGCAGGGCAGTTCTATCCCAGAACAGTCATTTATTGAAGCTGAGCCACCAGCTAATACAACTTTCCAGCAAGATCAGGACCACAGTAATGATGATGGTCGAAATACTGCTGAAGTCAATCAGGAAGAGTCCACAGATAATTCTCCTCCTACGCAGCCGAGAAGATCCACTAGAGATCGACGTGCCCCCAGTCGATTACAAGATTACTACTGTGATATGGTCCTTGACAGCAGATCATCTCCACACTCATTGACAAAGGTGATATCTTATGATGCTTTGACAAAACCCCATAAGATTTTCTCAATGGCAGTGACCTCTGTTAAGGAGCCGAATACATACAACCAAGCCGTACGTCATGATTGTTGGAAAGATGCCATGGCAGTCGAGATCAAGACCCTCCAAGACAACAACACTTGGGAAATAGTTGAGTTACCACCCGGAAAAACGGCAATTGGGTGCAAATGGGACTACAAAACGAAACTCAAAGCGGATGGCTCAATTGAACGCTACAAGGCAAGGTTAGTAGCCAAGGGCTACACGTAACAATTGGGGGTCGATTATATCGAAACATTTTCCCCCGTAGCAAGGCTTACAACCATCCGCGTTTTCCTGGCTTTAGCGACTTCTCAAAGTTGGCACATCCAGCAACTCGACATAAATAACACTTTTTTACATGGCAGCTTAGATGAAGAGGTTTATATGGAGTTGCCACCCGGTTTCAAAGGGGAAAGTTTGGGACAAGTTTGCAGGTTACTAAAGTCTCTCTACGGCCTCAAGCAAGCTAGTCAGCAGTGGAACTCACGAGTTAGCAATGCCTTGTTGAGTAAAGGATTCAAACAAGCTCCTTCAGACCCTTCACTGTTTACTAGAGGGTGTGGTCCAGATTTCATGGCCATTCTCATATATGTGGATGACATCTTGATCTCTAGCCCCAATATGCAACTTATTAATGAGCTCAAGTTCTTTCTTGACTCCACTTTCAAAATAAAAGATCTCGGCAAGCTGGGGTATTTTCTTGGCATTGAAGCCCATGACTGCGAAGCTGGATTCAACTTATGCCAGCGAAAATATGCATTAGATATTCTAGCTGATGAAGGTTTTCTCTCTTGCAAACCTGTATGCACTCCTATGGTTCCAGGCCACAAGCTAACAAAAGAAGGTGGCACTGCTCTGTTAGACATTACTGGCTATAGGAGACTTGTTGGACGACTTCTATACTTAACCGCAACTCGCCCAGATATCTCCTATGCCATACAGCAACTTAGTCAGTTCGTGGATGCCCCCACTGACGAACATCTTGCAGCTGCTCATCGGGTGCTTCGATATATTATGAAATCCCCAGGTCAAGGCATGTTCTATCCCAAAGACAATACTGTACAGCTTAACACTTTCTTCGATTCTGATTGGGGATCATGTTTGGAGACATGGAGGTCAATCACTGGTTTTTATGTTTTCTTTGGCAAAGCCCTTATTTCATGGAAGTCTAAGAAACATGCCACCGTCTCTCGTTCTTCATCGGAGACCGGATATCGAGCACTTACTGCCACAGTTTGTGAGGTGCAATGGATTGCGTTTCTCCTTCGCGATTTACAAGTTCAACTGAGCAAGCCCGCAACATTGTTCTGCGACAATCGATCGGCAATAGCCATAGCAGAAAACAGTGTGTTCCATGAGAGGACTAAACACCTGGACATAGACTGCCACATTGTTCGGGAGAAGGTCAGCCAAGGACTCATCAAGCTTCTCTCTGTTTCGTCCTCAGCACAAATAGCCGATGGCTTCACCAAGGCTCTTCCACCCTCCATGTTTTAGATTTTTCTATCTAAGCTGGGCACTCATGATCTACATGCTCCAGCTTACGGGGGGGGGGGGGGGGGGGTATTCGAGGGCAGTGCACGTGAGCTAGAAGGAGGAGCTAATGACAACACTTAGAAGGGTCTTCTTGTAATAAGATAGTTCCAACCTCCTAACCCCTTAACCGTCTTCATATCTGTCTCCTTCTGTATACTTAAAAACTTTGTAACCGTGCCCTTCAGAGACATTCAATACATACTTACCTTCTTCAATGTTCAGAGCATAATCTTCTTTCTCTTCTCCACGTATTCCGTTAGTGGTAGCCAACAACTTTGTACCCAAGATTTGTTATAGTGGAATATTGTGTTGGTGGTGGTCCGTGGTTTTTCCCCGTGGTTTTGAGGTTTTCCACGTAAATCTTGTGTCCCTTGTGTCTGTTATTTATTTTGGCTATTCTGTACTATCTCGTATTTGCGCTCTTGTCGGTCCTGTGATTTTATTTATCACAGGTAGTAGGATTTTTCCCAACAGAATATTAGGATCTGATGAATGATGAATCTTTCAGTTGTACCCAAGTATGCATATAAAATCTCTTTATACGAGAAATTCACAACACTTCATATCTTGACAAGTCATTGGTATTCAAAGATTTCAAATTTGATGATGGTCTATGAGGAATAAAATAGAGGAATATCTAAATACTAAGAAAGCACCTAAAATTTGAGGAAAATGTAAAAAGCTATTATGACACAATCATAATAGGTCATAGGCCATAGATTATTATGACAGGCCAAATTACTTAGCAGGCTATAATAAATTTCTTCTACCTAGCATTTTTCTTTTCTTTGTTGTTTATTATTATTATTATTATTATTATTATTATTATTTTGGGAAATTGCATTTTATATAGACGCTATGGGAATGTATTGGAGCCATTTTAATAAGCTGGCTACCCTATGCTATTAAATGCAATCATAGTAACGTAGATAATGATGATAGCAATTTTCTTTCATCTGACCGAACAACGCTTCTTGTTGCGGCCTCAGAACTGATATGGCTGACATAAGTACCTTGCCTGCTATTGACTTTGTGTCATATATCTCTGCTTCCCTTCAAGTTTCACAAATAAGTATTTTGAACTTTGATTTAGGTGTGAAGAATGGAAATTATTGGACTAGGATTCTCACTGGAGATTAGGAAGTAAATACCACATCATCACCATTTTTAATTAAATAAAATTACGTGTCAACAGTGTGAAGTGACAATTTGGAGGTAACCTACCAAAAGAGTTAATCGACAAATTTTTAGAGGTAAGTGTGTCCAATTAGATTATATTTTAGTTGAAGGGGGAATTGGACACTTCGAAATAAACCTATTTGACACTTGTGCCGGATTTTATAATATTTTTATTTTCTTTTCCCAGCATCTGTTGACTGGAAAACTGGATTTGGCATCAGTTTTTGCTGCAAAAGAAACGTTATTACCACTTTTTGAGTGCTTCTCTGTTCCTATTGCTTCGACAACCAATATTCCTCAGCTTTGTTTAAGTGTGCTTTCACGCTTGACGACACATGCTCCCTGCTTGAAGGCAATTGTTGCTGATGAATCTAGTCTTCTCCTTTTATTGCAAATGCTACACTCACCAAATTGCCGTGAAGGAGCTCTCCATGTTCTTTATGCCTTAGCAAGCATGCCAGAGCTTGCATGGTCAGCAGCCCAGCATGGTGGAGTGGTCTACATTCTAGAACTACTCCTTCCTTTATAATATACAATCCCGAATAATTAATAAATACTACATTTTAATATTAATTACATATTTTACATGATTCAAAATTATTATTATATTACAAATTAAGTTGGCATTATAATTTCTATTAAATTATTACGAATTTACGATATGAATACAATGTTAATCGGCATTCATTTATTTGTGGTGTATTTGACATTAGTTGTTATTTTTGAATAGTTGCATGGGTCCATACCTGTTTTTAATTTTTTAGTACTTCTGACTCAATAACTACTTTTTCAACCTATTGTTGTACAAAGTCAATACCACCCCCACTGAGACTCAAATATAGTCCCCCATTTAGAAAAGTCGCTTCATGTCACTAGACTACAAGATCATTACCTGTATCAATTAAGAAGCAACACAATATACAATCCCATAAATAAATTATTATATTAATTACATATTTTATATGACAATAAAAATTTTCATTATATTAAATGTTCAAGATCTTACCTACCAACACATGAGCTTGCATTATATATTTCCACTATTTTTACGAATTTAAGATTCAACATATCAAGTTGTGGAAACCTTTTTTTTTTTTTTTTTTTTTTTTTTTGTTGTTGTTGTTGTATGACATTAGTTGAAATTTTTGAATAGTTGGGTCCATGCCTATTCCGATTAAGAAGCAACACAATATACAACCACGAATAATTAATAAATACATTTATATATTAATTACATATTTTATATGACTGTCAACATTTCCATTATATCACTAATTTTAAATCTTACCTACCAACATATGTGCTGGCATTATATATTTTCATTATATTATTACCTACTAGTTTTTTTACGCGCATTGCGCGCGAACGAGATAATGCCCAATAATTATTTTTAAATAAGTACTTTAAAGTATATCAATGCAATATTATATAAAAGATATTCATGCATAGGTAATTGAATGTTGAATTTGTTTATTTAAATCGGTAATTCAAAGTATATAAATACAAAATAATATATGAGAGATTGATTATAATTGTCACTAAAATAAATGTTTGCAACTTTGTTATAACGCTAGTCTTAAAGCGATACTCTAAATAAATACTACTTTTGATTTAAATTTCTTTAAGTCTTCTTAATTCTCTTTTGGGT
>NW_017619641.1:395000-402500 GCF_001879475.1 Ipomoea nil | reverse complement strand
ACGGGAGCAGTCGTCGGAACCCGAGGTACGGATGGCAGCACCATTCTCCCTAAGCATCATGGGCGTACCTCTGCCGAGGGACTTTAGGTTGCCCACCATCAAGGAGTACACGGGGGTCACCGACCCACATGTCCACATGACGAGGTACAAGGCTGCTATGGTAATGATCGGGGCAGGGGACGCCATCATGTGCCGAGCGTTCTTGTCCACCCTGGATGGAGCGGCCCAAGACTGGTTCAACACCATCCCGGATGGGTCGATCCAAAACTTTTGGGAGTTGTCCAAGAGCTTCCTGACATACTTCTCCGGTAGCATACATCGTAAGAAACCCTTCTCTCACCTCTGTGTAGTGAAGCAAGATAGAGGCGAGAGCCTCAAAGACTTCCTGATAAAATGGAAAAAGGAAGTTAATAATGTCTACGACTTCGATTCCAAGGCGGCGATCCCGATATTTATCCATGCCTTAAGATCAGGGTATTTCCACAAGCAGCTGAACGCCCACCACCCCCGCTCTTACGAAGATCTGATAAGGACGGCTAGCCGCTATGCCGAAGCAGAGGACGTCGACAGGAAGAAGAAGGACGAAGAGGATGGTAGGAAAGGTGGGAAGCCTGGGAAAGCGGGTCCGCCCAGCCAGGCACCACTCTCGAACCACCCGACCTGCCGAGACCACGAACGACCTCGCCTGGTCCCCTTGCATAATTTAACTCCTCTTACCCATCCCGTCAGTGTCATTCTAAAGCAAGCTGAGGAGATGGGAATGGTAGAATTCCCCGAGGAGTGCATGAAGGTCTCCCCGAAGGCGGACCAAACAAAGTACTGCAGGTTTCTTAGGCAAACCGGCCACGATACAGATGAGTGTCACGTTTTGAAGAGACAAATAGAAGAACTCATCCAGCAGGGCTACTTCCGACATTTCGTCAAGCGATCCAAGCAGCAGCTGTAACACCTCGTGTTACGGCCTTCAATACCGAATTAATTATTTAATTAATCCCGTTAATAATAATTAAATATGATTTAATTCGGTTAGGTTTCCCTTTAATTAATTAATAAGGCCCACCATGAACCGTGGGCCCTTGCCTAAATTAGAGCCTTAAGCCTATTAGGAATAAAGAAAGTAAACCTTTTACTATTCAGATTATGATTAGGAATCCTAGACCTAGTTATCTATTAGGAATAAAGGAAGTAGGTCTTTTACTATTCAGATTATGATTAGGATTCTCTTTAATTAATTAATATGGTCCACTATGGACCATGGAACCCAATCCTTAGTCCCAAAAGGAATAGAATTAGCAAGCCTATAATATTAGTCCCTAATTAGGACTCCTAAATATATAAATAGGGGACTAAAGAGGCACCTAGAACCCCCCACCACAATAAACGATTCACCACCCAAAGAGCTCCAAGAATTCCCCTAGGAGAAATCAAGAAATCAAGAAAGCTTAAAGAAAGATCCTTCATAGCCAAGGAATTAATTAAGGCTAAGAGGTAACCCATGTCTCAACAAAACCTATTTTCATAGCTATGATTCCCCTTAGGGTTTCCCCCACATTATTGTGAATGACGAGATCTGGTGATTATTATTGATGCTTGATGTGATGATCCCATGAGGGATCTTGATAATCTTGATATTGGGAGATTCTTGATAATTATGGTGCTCTTGATGATTATATGGAATTCTTGATGATTAGGTGTTGTTCTTGATGATTGTGTGATGCTCTTGATGTTTATGTGTTATTCTTACCGAATCTTGCAATTAGAAGACGAATCGTATTCTTGTTGATATAAAAGTGATTAGAACCCTAGGTTGTATCGTATGATCTTATTCTTGGATTATCGGGTGGGGAAATCGCATGTTTGGGTGTTGATTATATTTAGAAAAGCATGATAAGTTATGTGCCGTTCGATTCTTGTATTTGATTCGTTAATTGTCTACGTGTTGTCGTTAATTGCGTTGTAAAGTGTCTAAGCATGGTTTCGGGGTCCACAATGGTTCCCGGGGCGAAATTGTGTGATAAGAGTCAGTGGGGGGTAGGGGACCCGCCACCTACCCACGGCCGGAAGTGAATCTCCGGCAGCGGGCAGCCGGCGGGCGGGCAGCTACCCGCCGGTGACCCGCTGCCCGGAACAGTGTGTCCGGCGGGCAGCCGGCGGGTGGCCCCCACCCACCGGCTACCCGCTGGAAATTCCCCCAACCCGGGACCCCGGCTTCCCCGTTTGATGTTTCCCCGATCCCCGTGGTGTCCCAACGGACCCCGTTTGTCGTGCCTATGTCTAGTTTGATGTTTCGGGTACCGTTCGTAGGGTTATGAGTCTATTATATCACATGCTAGTTGAATTGGTATCCCGTTGACCTAGGTGAAAGAAGTATGAACCCCTTAGGATTATTCTTAGTATGTGATGGATCACGCATAGGTTTGTTATACGCTTTATCCCCTTCCCAATGTGTAATGTGGGTTGCATGTGCTTGCTACGTGTTATGTGTGCGTGTTACCCCAATTCGGTTGCGATCGGATTGGTTATCCTGAGCTGCGGTTCAGAAGCCGGCTACAGTCAGATGGGAATTCCTGGCTGCAGTCGGGTGACGGTATCCTGGGCTGCGATCCAGAAGCTGGTCGTAGTCAGATGGGAATTCCTGGCTGCGATCAGATGACATTTTCCCGAGCTGCGGTTCAGAGGCTGGCTGTAGTCAGATGGGAATTCCTGGCTACAGTCAGATGACACACTCTCTTGGGCTGCGGTCCACAGTTTGGTTGCGATCAAACATTATGATGAGCTGCGGTTCATCGGTCGGTTGCGATCGACCTCCCCGTGTTGCGATACGGGGCATGGTGCTGCGGGGCTGTGTCAGAGCTATATGCGCTGACCCTCATGTATGGGCATGCGATCGGTCCTGTGGCGCCAACAATGTGCGTTATATGTGTGATATGGACGAGTTGTGACTATGAGTGCCTTGGGATGTGACTATGGGACTTATATTGGGGATTGTTTATGATGGGTTATGATTATTGTTTATGCTTTGCCTTATCTGCCCTATCTATTGTGAACTGCATATGCTCGTTATAACTGTGCTTGTGTCTGGCCTTACCTGTCGAGTCATTCCCGGTTTTAAAAGCTAGAGTTCGTAGGATATATCTTCATGTTCATAATGGTTTTCGTATATCTATATATATCTCTATATGTATTGTATTTCAACGCGTTGGAGTGGGTTACCAGCATCTCTCGCTGAACAGATATATTTGGCTCTCAGGCACAGATGACTAGAGCACTGGAGCGCGCTAGAACTGGAGCGTAGAAGTAGAGTAGTTTCCCTTTCGGCCTGCGTGCCATGTTATGCATTATGTTTCAATGGATATTAGTTAGACCGCCTGTGCACCTGGGTTCTCTAGCCCAGGTGTGGCATAACACCCCGTACACTTATGAGATACTTGGGATGTAATGAGATATTGCCTTTATTATTTAAGTTTAAAATGTCTTGAAAATCTGGGGTGTTACAGCAGCAACAGCCGCAACACAATCCACCAAAAAATGTCTGGAGGAATGAGGATGGCACCGAGCCGTCCACCTCGAACGCCAAAAAAAGAGAACACGACCAAATATATGAGCAGAATGATAGCGGGAAAGAAATCGAGGTGGCGCCCAGACGACAAAAGAAGCACACCATACACTTTATCTATGGTGGACTCGCAGGGGGTGACACGCCTTCGGAAAGAAAGAAGTGGAGCCGGCAGCTATACGTGGGAGAAGTGGTGAGTCTTCCTAGAGAAGAGAGACAGAGACAGGAGGCCATCAGCTTCTCTAATGATGACCTCCCAGAGGGCTCGTTACCCCATCATGACGCCCTGGTGATTGAGATGGACGTCAACAATGTCATTGTCCGCCGCATCTTAGTCGACACGGGAAGCTCAGTCAATGTGATGTATTACGATGCCTTCACCAAGTTAGGGATACCTAGGAACCAGCTCAAAGAAGTACGTACCCCACTCTCTGGATTTACGGGTGATTCAGTGGAGACGGAGGGGTTAGTGGTCTTATAAGTGGAGATAGGCACGAGCCCTAACATTCGCAAACTTGACGTGGAAATCATCGTGGTAAGACTCACTTGTGTGCACAACATCATTTTGGGGAGACCGGCACTGGAGGACCTCAAGGCCATAGTGTCGGTGGAACACTTGTGTATGAAGTTCCTTACTCCGAGTGGGATAGGGGTCGTCAGAGGAGACCACCGAGCAGCACGCAGTTGTTACGTAAAAGCATGCAAAAAGATTAACGGAAAGGACCTACAAGTCCACACCATCTGCAAGGATGGTCGATCGGGTATGGAACTCATAACATTTAATTAGATATTATAAGCAATATTTTGTAGTCGTGGTCCGCCCAGACCTGTAAACAATATTTTGTAATCATGGTCTGCCCAGGTTACTTTGCTCAAATAAAAGGTTCTCAGCACCACCTTCGATCAATCAAAAGTCGGTCGACGCCGCATTGTAGATAACAAAAAAAAAAAAAAAAAAAAAAAAAAAAAAAAAAAAAACCAAGGCCGAGGTGCACGCCTCGGCCATGGGTCGAGGCGCACGCCTCTGCCATGGATCGAGGCGCACGCCTCGGCCCAAGGCACGACTGAGGCGGCGCCTCAAGCCGAGCCGCAAAAAGGCCTGAGGCGCGCGCCTCGGTCACTGGCCGAGGCACGCGTCTCGGCCAGCGCCCACGGCTGAGGCGACGCCTCGGCCAAATCCAGCTAAGGCGACGCCTCAGCCGAAAAAAAAAAAAAAAAAAAAAAAAAAAAGTCAGGCGCACGCCTCGGCCACTGGCTGAGGCAGCGCCTCGGCCACTAGCTGAGGCAGCGCCTCGGCCAGGCTGAGGCACGTGTCTCGGCCGTTGGCCGAGGCGCAACACCTCGGCCACTAGCTGAGGCAGCGCCTCGGCCAGGCCGAGGCACGCCTCTCGGCCATTGGCCGAGGCGCAACACCTCGGTCACTGGCTGAGGCAGCGCCTCGGGCGGGGCCTGAGGCGCACGCCTCGGCCAGGCCGAGGCGACGCCTCAGCGTAAAAAAAAAAAAAAAAAAAAAAGAAGGGGCCGGAGCTCGCTTCGGCCACGATTGGCCGATGCGACGCCTCGACCACGATCGGTCAAGGCGACACCTCGGCCATGATCGACTGAGGCGCACGCCTCGGCCACGAGCGGTCGAGGCAACGCCTCCGCCACGAACGATCGGCGGGGGTGCACGCCTCGGCCACGGTCTGTCGAGGCGACTCCTCGGCCGTGATCGGCCAGAGGCACGCACCTCGGCCAGCCTAAGCCGCAGCCCGTCTCGGCCAGCATAAAAAAAAAATAAAAATTCATGTGTGATCAACCGGGATTCTGCACGATATCAAGCAAATTCAGCCTTACTCCCAAGTCAACTCAAACACATCCGTTGACTCAGGAGTAGGGGGGACTGGTGACAGGATAATAGGGCTGGCACCCGACCCGGATCACAAATGGGCATCTGACTCAGCATCACATGGGAACCCAACGGGCAAACTCCAGCGGCTAGGAATTCCAACAGGTGGCACCTTTACTGTCATTGAAGCCAGCATTGAAGCCCCCATTGATGAGAGAGAATTAAAGGCTTAGACTCCCCATTTATGTTCCATGTTGTTACCGTTAGGACTCTAGGTATAAATGAGGCTCTCCTCAGCTAACAAGGGAGTACTTTCTATACTGAGACAAAAGAAATACAATTATTGTTATTCTCTTATAACGTTATTACAGTATTATTATTACCGGTAACATTATTACCGTCAATATATATATATATATATATATATATATATATATATATATATATATATATATATATATATATATATATATATATAGATATTTGTATAAATATATAAAATTTTTACATAATATTACAGTAATTTTAAGCTCACAAATTAATCTCACAGAAATTCAAATTTATTTTTTGACAAAAAAAGTTGAAATTAATGTATATATGTAAAGAATAATTTAGATTAAATAACAACAACAAAAAAAAAAAGGATTTAAGAAATTTATTTTACTCCGGATTATTACCAACACATAGAGGAAGAAATTAAGTATACTTTTTTTTTTATTATTATTAAAACATAGTACAGGATACAATTCTAATATTAAATTGCAGGTAACGAAGATTAAGAATGACAAGGACAAACCTGGTTTCTCCTTGACTTGGGAAGAAATGCCTAAACAAGAGAGATGTACCTGGTTTCTCCTTGACAACGAAGTAGAGAATGTGGAGGGATCTGGACAGAGTAGCTAAACAAGAGAGATATACATGCAATGACAGATGGAGAGGAAGACGACAAAGAAGACATCGGAGGGAGACAACGAACCCATTTTTTCCGTTATGGTGTACTGGTGTTGTTAGGGTAAGAAGTGAGACATGTGGTCTCTAAGCTGGGTTATGTCAAGCATGGGCCGGGTTGGTTGGATTTATATTGGGCTGCAAATTTGGGCTAGATGTAAGACTTTATATAACAGACATAATAATATGTATATGGATGGATTGGTACAGTTAAGTAGAAATCAATCCTATTACATGGAACATGGTCCACACAATTATGTGGACCATAAATAAAAGTATATTTTAAATATACTAAGAGCATCTACATCAGAGGAGAAATGGGGAAGAATTCACTACTTTTGAGGCCAAAATGCCATGGTGGCAGAGAGAGAATCAAGAGAGAGAAGGGGTGGGGAGCATATGCAAATGTTGGGATATTACTCTGCCCAAGAAAAAAAATTAATGATGGAGGAAAGAGAACCAATAGAGAAATGACATGCTTATTTTATATATATATTTTTTATAAAATCAGTTTTGATTTTTTTTCCCCTCCCCTCCCACATTATTCTCTTTCCTACTCACTCTTACATTCTCCCCCTAATATCTCCAACTGATATGGATGCTCTAAGGGTACATTATATATGTATGTAAGGAACTTTCAATATAAAAATAATATATTTTTAATATATTAAAAATATATTTGATATTCATAATCCATACAATTAGAAATTGAAATATAAATAAATAAATAAATAAATAAATAAATAAATATATATATATATATATATATATATATATATATATATATATATATATATATATATATATATATATATATATATTAGAAATTGTCAGTGAAATTATTATCACTATTATTATTGTAATTATTATTATTATTGTTATTGATATTATAATTAGCAATATTATTATTATTATTATTTAGATTATATACGGATAGGTTAAAAAGAAAAAGTAAAAAAAAAAAATTTGACCCTATGTTTACATCTTACAGGTGTAGCTAAGCAAACATTTTTAATATAGATATAAATTTGTTTATAGTCAATTTTAAGATTGTAAATATAAATTGCTCTTTTTTTCACACACACACACACACACACACACACACATATATATATATATATATATATATATATATATATATATATAATTTTAAAACAAATGAATTTAA